>NW_006922383.1:249423-251389 GCF_000298275.1 Orycteropus afer afer | reverse complement strand
GGCAGGATACAAGGTCAACATACAAAAATCAGTTGGATTCCTCTACATCAACAAACAGGCCTCTGAAAAAGAGCTAAGGAAAATAATACCATTTACAATAGCTACCAAAAAGATAAAATACTTAGGAATAAATTTTACCAGGGACACAAAAGACCTATACATAGAAAACTACAAATCACTACTATAAGAAACTATAAGAGACCTACATAAATGGAAGAACATGCCATGCTCATGGATTGGAAGACTGAATATTGTGAAAATGTAAATACTACCCAAAGCAATCTATATTCAATGTAATTCTGATCCAGATTCCATCAGCATTCTTTAAGGACATGGGAAAACCAATCACTAACTTCATATGGAAAGGAAAGAGAACTTGGATAAGCAAAGCACTGCTGAAGAAGAAAACAAAAGAGGTCTTACACTCCTAGATCTCATAACCTACTGTACAGCCACAGTAGTAAAAACAGCACGGTACTGGTACAATGATAGACAAATAGACCAGTGTAATAGAATCAAGAACCCAGAAATAGACCCATCCATCTATGGACAGCTGATCTTTGACAAAGGGCCAAAACCCATTAAATGGGGGGGGAGATAGCCTCTTCAACAAATGGTGCTGGCAAAATTGGATATCCACTTGCAGAAAAATGAAACAAGATCCATACCTCACACCATACACAAAAATGAACTCAAGATGCATCAAAGACTTAAATGTAAAACTCAAAACCATGAAGTTCATCAAAGATAAAATAGGGGCAAATCTAGGAAGCCTAATTTATGGCACAAATAGACTATCAAGCATAACCCAAAATGCACAAGCAGCAGAAGAGAAACTAGATGACTAAGACCTTTTAAAAATTAAATTCTTCATCAAGTTCATTTGTTTTACATCCTGCTTTGACTTAAAAGCTTGCAAGTGGCCATCTAAATGCAATGATGTGTCTCTCCTCATCCAGATCAAAGAAGAATGAAGAAAACCAAAGATGCATGGAAACAATTAGTCCAAGCAACTGACAGACCACGCGATCCTCAGCCTATATGACTGTGATAGTTGGAGTTGTGTCAACTTTGCTGGACCACAATTCTGTGTGGTTTGAGCTGTTGTGGTGTGGTTGTTCTCATGATGGGATCAGAGGACTATGTTCTGAGTGGCCAATCTGTTGAAAGGGAGTTTCCCTAGGGGTTTGGCCTGCTTCCAGTATATCCAAGGACATCCTGGGAAGAGAGACATTCTGTGGATTGGGATTCTGTTGTGCTGCCTACAACTGTCTGTGAGTGAACAGTCCACCATTCGGCCTGGAGATCTTGGATTCATTATTCGTTGGAGTCAACAGCCGGTGTATTGCCTGCCAGCCTTGAGCTCCTCAGCCCCTGTGGTTCCAAGAGCCAGGAAAAGCCTCCAGCTGGATGTTTGATCCAGGAACTTTGGACTTGCTAGCTTCTATAAGTGTGTGAGCCATTTTCCTAAGATAAATTTCTCTCTCTCTCTCTCTCTCTACACACACACACACACACACACACACACTAAGCTTTACTGGTTTTTGTTTCTCTAGAGAACCCAGTCTAACACATTTGGTACCAGGAGTGGGGTTTATTAGGGAAGCACCAGGCTACAATTCAAGTTCAGGAAAAATGCTCAGTCTCTCTTCCAGCCCATCATCTCTCATAGTCTCTCTCCCAGCAGTGCGTGTCCTTTGGTGTCTCTCTCAGCAATGCATGTCTCTTGTGACTCTTTTCTGCAGCGTGTGTCTCTCAGGGGCGCATCCTTCCTCAGCCAGCAGTCAGAGAGAGTTTTGCCTCTAGGAGGCCTCCTTTTGAGCCTGGCAGAGTGGCCAAACTAACCAATCATAACATCAGAATTCTAAGCACCTGAGAGAGAGCAGGAACCTTCTAGAACATTGCTTTGTGCCAGGCCCAACAGAAATATCCCATGTGGGCAACTTTAGCAATCAGGAGCTCCTCA
>NW_006922383.1:246416-248263 GCF_000298275.1 Orycteropus afer afer | reverse complement strand
ATTAAAAAAAAAAAAAAATCAAATTCTTATATGCATCTAAAGACTTCTCCAAAAGGGTAAAAAGAGAATCCACAGATTGGGAAAAAAATATTTGGGTATGACATATCTAACGACTTATCTCTAAAATTTAAAGAAAACTTTAAATTTTAAATTGTTGCTGGACAGACAGCAACACCCAAAAGACAAACAATCCAATTCAAAAATGAGTAAAGGTCACGAACAGACACCTCACTAAAGAAGATATTCAAGTGGCCAACAAACACATGAGAAAATGCTCATGATCATTAGCCATTAGAGAGATGCAAATCAAAACAACAATGAGATATCAGGTCACCCCAGCAATAAATAACAGCAAAGTTCAACAAGACAGAAAAGTAAAATGGTACAGCCACTGTGAAAAATGGTATGGCATTTCCTTAAAAAATTGAAAATAGAAATGTCATTTGATCCAGCAACTCCATTACTATGAATATATATATCCTCAAGAGGTGAGATCCAGGACATGAATAGACATATGCACACTACAGCCCAGCAATAATAGAAAAGTTCAACAAGACAGAAAATAACACATGCTGGCAAGGCTGTGGTGAGATTGGATCTCTCATACACTACCAGTGGGACTGTCAAGTGGTACAACCACTGTGGAAAAAGTTATGGTGTTTCTTTTAAAAAATAGGGAATAGAAATATCACTTAATCTAGCAACTCCATTACTATAAAAAAAGAAACATTTTCTGGGTATTTATGAGGTAGGATTCTTAATAGAGAGTGATAGAAAAGTACTAGTAAGACTGGTGAGTTCTGGCAAGATGGCGGAATAGGCAGACAAGCTACACAAATCCTCTGCAACAAAGCAGTGAGAAACCAATTGAAATGGATACAGAAGATGATCCTGGAACCCTGAACTTTGAAGGGAAGGGTAAAGAAGTGGATTAAATACCAACTAGTAGAAGAACCTGAATGAAACAGTAAGTAAGGAGACAAACAGAGCTGCGGACTGCCAGCTGTCCTGAGGGTACAACCATTTTGGATATTTCCTGAGAGCAACCTTAGAATCAGCTCTGCTCACCAAGGCTGCATGGGCAAGGATTGCGTTGGTGCCCAATGACCAGAAGGGAGAGAAGTGAGGAAGGGGACAGGTAAATCTGTGGACTGCCAGTAGCTGTCCTGAGGTCCTGAGGGTGCAGCCATTTTGGATGTTTGCAGTGGCTGGCACAGTGGTTTTGAGTGTATGTGGGTGGAATTCTTGCTTGTTCTGTGACCTGGGAGTGGGCTCCACCTGCCAAGGACAGCACGGACAACCTTACTGGAGACTGAAGACTGGAGAGGTACAATATTCCCCTTGTTACTCTTGTACCCCACACCCTCCTGGAGAACAGGGGTGTGGCCATCCCCCACCTCCACCCACCTTCTTGACCTGTGGGGGTTCCATCGTGGTCTGTGTCCTGGCAGAGCATGTGTGCCATGCCCTGCCCCCCACAGTTTTGTTTTTGTTTTTTAAATTATTCTTTTTATCTTCCTCTTTTCTTCATTTTTTTTCCTCTTTCTCATCTCTGGTTCTTTCCACCCCCCCCCCCTTCCCTTTTCCTAGTTACATTTTGTTTTCTTCTTTTTGGTTCTTCCCATCCTTTGTTTTTCCTTTTGCAGTTTTCCCTATTCATTTACTCTTGTTCTTTTCTCTCATTTCTCCCTCCCCAGATGTGGCTTTTTTTCCCATGCTTTTTCACATTATCTTTCCTTTATCCTTTTAAATATATTTTGAAAATTTCTCTTATTTATTTCATTGTGTTTTTTTTTTTTTGCAATTGTTCCTGTTTGTTTATATGGTTTGAGTTTTTTTGTTCTTTT
>NW_006922383.1:244050-246316 GCF_000298275.1 Orycteropus afer afer | reverse complement strand
TTTTTTGTTCTCTTTTTTTTTTGGTGCTTTTTTGATTTTTTACATTTTGTTTGAGAGAGAGACAGCAACCATTCCCACAACACCCAACCTTATCTGCATCTCCTGCAACCCCACCGAGTGGTGATTTTGTACCAGCTAACCAATGATTGATGGCCAATACCAGCTCAACTCACTCTCAAGTGCTCTTTATGAACAGCTAACAGAGATCTGTGCACACACTCTCATTCTCTATAACCACCACCAGGACACAGGTGGTGAGTGCCTAAGTGCTAACAACTAGCAAATAGAAGAGCACAGTACCCTGGTCACACAGATATCAAAACAAAATAAAGGGAAAAAATTTTTGTGTGAATCATACCAACATACAACCACAAATTAAACATAAATACAACACCACAATGTCTTGGAGAAAACCGATCATCACAGTCCACACAAAAAAGCAACATAAAGTAATACAAACAAGGGACCAGGATACAAACCCAGAATACATTCCAGAGGAAGAAGCAGCATTGGAACTCCCCGATAAGGAATTAGAAAGAATTATATTTGGGTACTTTCAATGGATTGAGAGACAGATCAAGGAAAACACTGACAAAATTAAGGAAAAACAGTGAAAACTCTAGAACAATTTTGGAAAACAATACAAGAACAAATTGACAAAATAAACACCAAATTAGAAATGATACAAAAACAACAAAGAGAAATCCAGAAGATTAACACTAAGATTTCAGAAAGAGATAACACCTTGAATGGACAAAGGAGTAGAATCGAATCAATGGAAGACATAATGAGACTGAAGACAAATACCTCAATACTACTTTGTTAAGGGATCAGACAAAAGATCAAAGCATAATGAAGAAAGCATAAGATTCATGTCGGATACCATCAAGAGGAACAACCTACATGTCCTACATGTAACTGGAATTCCAGAACAGGAAGAGACAGATAAAACCACAAAGAAAATTGTCAAAGATTTTTTGGGAGAGAATTTCCCTAATATAATGAAATATGAGAATATATCCATTCAAGAAGTCCAACAAACCCCAAACAGGATAGACTCCAAAAGAAAATCATCAAGACATATCATCATCAAACTCACCAAAACCAAAGACTAAGGAAGAATCCTGGGAAAAATGAAAAGGGCAACCAATAAGACGTAAGCTTTGATTTCACGACAGAAACCATGCAGGTGAGAAGGCAATGGTATGATATATATAAAACCTTGAAAGAAAAAAAAATTCCAATCAAGAATTATACACCCAGCAAAATTGTCTATCAAATATGAGGGTGAAATCAGGAGATTTTCATATAAGTAAAAATTAAGGGAAGTTGTTAAAACAAGACCAACCTTACAAAAGATGCTAAAGGGACTCCTTTGGACAGAGAAACAACAACAGCAAACTACAACCAATAATTAAAACAAATGACAACATAAGCCAGAAACCAACCCAGTTATAGAAGTATCTGAAGTAAAATAAGCTTGCAAGACTGTAAACAGGGAACCAGACACATCATTTGATAAATGAGGACAACTAAAACCCAAAAGAAGGGGGAAAATAGTACACTTACAGAACTTTTAAATGGTAAGGAAGTGTTCTGGTTACCTAGTGCTGCTCTGACAAGAATATACCACAAATGAGATGGCATGAACAAACAGGAGTTTTTTCTTACAATTTGAAGGTTTTAAGTCCAAGTTCAAAGTGTCAGGCTCTAGAGGCTGTGTGAAAGCCCCGTGACCTTGGGCTTTAGCTCTGCCTCCTGCTCCCGGCCCACTGAAGCTAGAGGCATCTCTTCACTCAGGCAGCTACTGGATGCTGAGGCTAATAAGCCCAAGGTCAACAAATAAAATGGCAGTCTTGATGTTACCAAAGCATACAACAGGCCATTAACTCAAGTCCATTTTAAGTCTCAAGGTCGGCAGAGCATGGCAGGCTGCTGAACATGGCTAATTGCAGGGTTCAAGCATGCCATAAGCTAGAGACCATTCCCCAAGGCTTCTGCTTATATACAGGAAGCAGACCACATCCCTAAGGCAGCTACTCATATGCTCAAAGATTTCACCATGGAGTTGATTACCAGTCTCATCATGGGGAATACTACAACCAGCTGCCCAGCCACTCAACCAGGCCCAGCCAAGTTGATACACAAACTTAGCTACCACAAGAAGTGAAGAAAATGGTGACATATGATCAAGAACCAATGGTATTGAAGGAAGAAATCAAAGCTGCACTGAAGGAATTGATGAAAAACAAGGCTTTGGGAATTG
>NW_006922383.1:216477-219895 GCF_000298275.1 Orycteropus afer afer | reverse complement strand
GTTTCGTTCTGCTGTGCATGGGGTCGCTATGTGTCGGAAACGACTTGACGGCACCTAACAACAACAATTTTGTAGCACAAGTACATATATAAGATAATCTTCAGCTAAATCTATCTTTGATCTAGGATATATTCCTATTCATTGATCTTCTCATTTGTCTGTGCATTTATCTGTAGCCTGATGTTTG
This sequence comes from Orycteropus afer afer, assembly GCF_000298275.1. Lineage (NCBI taxonomy): Eukaryota > Metazoa > Chordata > Mammalia > Tubulidentata > Orycteropodidae > Orycteropus > Orycteropus afer. The sequence continues at coordinate 219,708 of NW_006922383.1, read as the reverse complement.
GCGTTAGTGGTAATGAAGTATTATGTATATACTACTTTTTGCCTCTGTTGTTTATATCTTATGTGCACCTTTCAGTGTCCTTCCTTTCTCCAATGTCATCATGCTGGTCACAGACTATTTCCATACCATCCCTCCCCTCACCTACATCAACATGTGATTCCCCACTAGTCCAAAATTTTCCCTCCCATCCCCAGTAACCTACAAAGTGAGTTTCCTTCCCTAAGTAAACCTTTTCTTGACTTTTTACAATAATGAGTTCATACAATATTTGTCCTTCTGTGATTGACTTATTTCACTCAGCATAATGTCCTCCAAATTCATCCACATTGTGTGATGATTCATGCATTCTTCATTATTCTTTAATGTAGCACAGTATTCCATTGTGTGAATGTACCATAGTTTGGTTATCCATTCATCTATTCGTGGGCATTTTGGTTGTTTCCATCTCTTTGCTATAGTGAATTGTGCTGTGATGAACATGGGTATGCATGTCTGTTCATGTCCTGTCTCTCATGTCTTTAGGATATATTCCTAGTAATGGAATTGCTGGATCAAATGGTATTTCTGTTTTCAGTTTATTAAGGAAATGCCATAACATTTTCCATAATGCTTGTACCATTTTGTAGTCCCACCAGCAGTGTAAGAGAGTTCCAATTTCACCACAACCTTGCCAGCATTTGTTATTTTCTGCCTTATTGAACTTTGCTATTATTGCTGAAGTGAAATGATATCTCATTGGTGTTTTGGTTTGCATCTTTCTAATGGCTAATGATCGTGAGCATCTCCTCATGTGTTTGTTGGCTCCCAGTGTATCATCTTTAGTGAAGTGTCTGTTCATGTCTCTTCCCATTTTGGAATTGGATTGTTTGTCTTTTTGGTGTTGAGGTGTTGAAGTTTTCTATAAATTTTGGAGATAAGTCCTTTGTCAGATTTTTCATAGCCAAATATTTTTTCCCAGTCTGTAGGTTCTCTTTTTACCCTTTTGGAGAAGTCTTTCGATGCGCATAAGAATTTAATTTTTAAAGGTCCAAGTCATCTAGCTTTTACTCCACTCTTTTGCATTGTGGGGTATGTTTGATACTCTATTTAGGCCATGAAATTAGGGCCTGTAGATTTGCCCCAGAGCTCTGGTGGTGTAGTGCCTAAGGCATTTGACTGCTAACCAGGAGGTTGGGTGTCCAAACCCAGAAGCCATTCTGCAGAAAGAAGACTGGGCAATCTACTTACATAAAGATTTACTGCCCCAGAAACGCAAAACGGGGTTGCTATGAGTTGGAATTGACTCAATGGCAGTGAGGTTTCTTTTTCTTTTTTTTTAGATTTGCCCTTATTTTATCTTTAATGAACTTTATAGTTTTGGGTTTTACATTTAAGTCTTTGATCCAACTTGAGTTTGTTGTTGTGTATGGGGTGAGGTATGGGTCTTGTTTCATTTTTCTGCAAGTCGATATCCAATTTTGCCAGCATCATTTGTTAAAGAGGCTATCTCTTCCCCCATTTAATGGGTTTTGATCCTTTGTCAAAGATCAGCTGTCCATAGATGGATGGGTCTATTTCCGAGTTTTTGGTTCTGTTCCATTGATCTATCTGTCTATCATTGTACCAATACCACACTGTTTTAACTACTGTGGCTGTATAGTAGGTTTTGAGATCTGAAAGTGTGAGACCGCTTACTTTATTTTTCTTCTTCAGCAGTGCTTTGCTTATCTGAGGTCTCTTTCCTTTCCATATAAAATTAATATATATTTTTCCATTTCCTTAAGAAATGTTAATGGTATCTGGATCACGATTCCATTGAATGTGTAGATTGCTTTGGGTAATATTGACATTTTCACAATATTCAGTCTTCCTATCCATGAACAAGGCAAGTTCTTCCATTTATATAGATCCCTTGTAGTTTCTTGTAGTAGGGTTTTGTAGTTTTCTTTGTAGAGGTCTTTTGTGTCTCTGGTAAGATTTATTCCTAAATAACTTATCTTTTTGGTAGCTATTGTAAGTGGTATTGTTTTCCTTATTTCCTTTTCAGAGGTTTCTTCATTGATGTAGAGGAATCCAACAGATTTTAGTATATTGACCTTGTATCCTGCCACTTGCTGAACCTTTCTATTAGATCTAGTCTTTTTTTTTTTTGCTAAGTCTCTTGGGTTTCCTATGTATAGGATCATGTCATCTGCAAATAGAGGTAGCTTTACTTCCTCTTTGCCAATTTGTATGCCTTTTATTTCTCTTTCTTGCCATAATGCTCTGGCTAGGACTTCCAATACAATGTTAAATAGAAGTGGTGAGAGAGGGCATCCTTCTCTGGTTCCTGTTCGCAAGGAGAATGCTTTGAGTCTTTCTCTGTTACCAATAATGTTGGCTGTTGGCTTTGCATATATGCCTTTATTATGTTGAGGATTTTCCCTTCTATCCCTATTTTGCTGAGAGTTCTGAACAGGAATGGGTGTTGGATTTTATTGAATGCTTTTCTTCATCAATTGATATGATCATATGGTGCTTGTGTTTTGTTTTGTTTATGTGGTGGATTACATTCGTTGTTTTTCTGATGTTGAACTATCCTTGCATACCAGGTATGAATCCCACTTGGTCATGATGTATTATTTTTGATATGTTATTGGATTCTGTTGGCTAGGATTTTGTTGAAGATTTCTGCATCTATATTCATGAAGGATATTGGTCTGTAGTTTTCCTTTTTAGTGGTGCATTTCCCTGCTTTTGTTATCAGTGTTATGCTTGCTTCATAAAATGAATTTGGGAGTATTCCATCTTTTTCTGTGTTCTGGAATAGTTTAAGTAGTATAGGTGTCAACTCTTCCCTGAATGTTTGGTATAATTGCCCAGTGAAGCCATCTGAGCCAGGACTTTTTTTCTGGGAAGTTTTTTATAACTTGCTCAATTTCTTCTTTTGTTATGGGTGTGTTCAAGTATTCTATCTCTGACTGGATAGTTTAGGTAGGTCTTGTGTTTCTAGAAACTTGTCCATCTCTTCTAGGTTCTCAAATCTGTTGGAGTAGTTTTTCATAATATTCTGTCAATATCTTTTTTTTTTAATTTCAGTTGGTTTTGTTCTGATGTCACCCTTTTTCATTTATTATTCATGATATTTGCATGTTCTCTTTCTTTTCCTTTGTTAAATTTGCCAGTGGTTTGTCAATTGTACTAATCTTTTAGAAGAACTAGCTTTCTGTTTTGTTGATTTTCTCTATTGTTTGTTTTCTGTTTAATTTATTT
>NW_006922383.1:213559-215842 GCF_000298275.1 Orycteropus afer afer | reverse complement strand
TTGGGTTTCCGAGGCAGTTATCACTACGGAAGTAGGATTGCCCAACCTTCCTAGTTGTAGAGTTGTCTATTTTTCCTTTCAATTCAGTTAATATTTGCTTTATGTATTTTGGAGCACTTTCATTGTGTCATAGATATTAATTATGTGATGTCTTCTTGGTCAGTTGATCCTTTTACCATCATATAATATCCTTCTTTGTTCCTTATGCTGTTTTTCATCTTGAAGTCTATTTTATCAGAAATTAACATTGCCACTCCTGCTCTTTTTTGTTACCATTGGCTTGGTATATTTTTTGCCACCCCTTAACTCTTAATTTGTTTTTATCTTTGTATCTAAGGTGGGTCTCTTGTAGGTATCATATTGATGGGTCTTTTCATATCCAGTCTGCCCCTCTCTTTCTTTTGAGTGGTACATTTAGTCTATTCACATTGATTGTTATTAGTAACTTGCATGAGTTTATTGCTGTCATTGTATTGTGCTTTTTTGTTTTGTTGGTAGTGATTTCCTTGTTCCAAATATTTTTCTGTGCTAAGTTCATTTTGTTACCTGGTATTTCTGCTCTTTTCTTCATTATTGTTCATTTTGTGCTTACTAAGCTCATGTGTTTTTCTTTTTTTCTGACTTTGCTTATGAGGATTGTTAATTTTCTTTGTGGTTACCCTGAAGTAAACTTCTTATCTCCTTAAGTTTGGAACAGTCAATTCTATAAAGACATTGTCCTGTCTTCATCTCCATTTGGAAGTTTTATAACTAAAACTTTTATTCCCTCTATTTGCTTTGTTGCTGTGTTGTCTGCAGACTGACTCCCTTATTTGTCTGTATACATTATTTTATGAGCTTATTTTGATCATCTATTTCTGGTTTGGTTTCTTCGGGTTGATGTCAAGTATCCTGATTTTAATTTGTTGTTCTCTGTTGTGGGTTCTCTATTGGAAGGACTTCCTTTAGTATTTCTTGTAGGGTTGGTCTGGTTCTCACATATTTCCTTAATTTCTGTTTCTCTGAGAATGTCTTGATTTCACCCTCATATTTGAGGGACAATTTGGCTGGATATAAAACTCTTGGTTGGAAGTCCTTTTCCTTCAGTCTTTTATATATGCCATCCTATGGCCTTCTTGCCTGCATGATTTCTGCTAAGAAATCAGGGGTTAGTCTTATCGGTTGTCCATTGTAGGTGATATTTCATTTTTCCCAAGATTCTTTCTTTGTCTTTGCTTTTGGAGAGTTTAATTATGATATGTCTTGGTGACTTTCTCTTGGGATTTATCCTGTATGGGGTTTGTCGAATTTCTTGGACAGATACCTTTTCTTCCTTCATGATATGGGGGAAATTTTCTCTTAGCAAGTCTTCCACAATTTTCTTTTTTGTTGTTGTTGTTATGTGCCTTCAAGTCAGCCCAGACTCATAGCGACCCCTCCTTGGGTTTCCGAGGCAGTATTTTTTTCCTCCTCTTTTTCTGGTATTCTAATGAGGTGTATGTTGTTTCTTTTCATGTTGTCCCATATAACTCTTAGGTTCTCTTCATGTCTCTTACATCTTTGTTCTGATTTTCCTTCATACAGGCTGGTGTCAAGGGATTTGTCCTCTAGTTTTGAAATGCATTTTTCATCCAGTTCTAGTCTACTCTTTTCTCCTTCCATTGTGTTGTCTATCTCTGTAATTTTAGTGTCCATCTTCTGGATTTCTAATTGCTGTTTTTGTATGAGTTCTAATTGTGTATTTATCTCGTTATTTTGTTCTTGAATGGTTTTCCTAAATTCTTCCAGGGTACTGTCTGTCTTCTCATTGATTCTGTTTGTGGTTTCCTTGAACTCTTTGAGAGTCCTATAGATATATACCTTCTGAATTCTTTTTCAGATAGTTCTATTGCTTGTTCTTCTTCCATGATAGACAATTCTTTAGCCTTGGTTTTTACTTCTATTGTCTTGTCTTTCTTTTTTTTTAATTTAAAGTTGTTGTTTTCTAGACAGTTTGAAGTTGTTGTTTTTAATTGTTAATTATATATTGATTTATTTCACCCTGATTTTATATTTTACTCTATCTGAAAGTGTGGGGCAGGTGTACTTTTTTGGTTATTAACTTGGTTAATAACTGAGCTGGGCTGCTCTCCAGCTCTATGTTGGTGGAATCACTGGTGGAGATGTAGGTGCAGGTGTCTGTTTGTCATGAAAGGGATTTGGAGTTGTGATGAGCAGGTGTTGTCCACTGTCTGTTGTTGATTCTGTGGCACAAGAGTTATTGGTGTTACCTATTGGGTGAGGTGTTCAGTGTACTAACTCCTG
>NW_006922383.1:211587-213039 GCF_000298275.1 Orycteropus afer afer | reverse complement strand
TTTTTTTTTTTTTTCCTTCCCTCCACTGACCTCTTTTATATTTCTATTGAGTCCTCTCCTTCTCCATCTCTCCATCTCTGCTGGCTAGGTGGGCTCATTTATTTTTCTCAGTTGTTTAATTTGTTCTTTTTCTCCGTGTTCACTAAATCTAATATTTTATCTTCTCTGTAGTTGCTCATAAATCCAGTATCATTATTTCTATCTGCTTTACCTTGCTATTCAGGGATTAAGCTGATAGAGGGAACAAATGTGTGGGTTATAGGTATGACACGATCTTCCCAACTCTCCAATAAAATGTTGAATAGAACTGGTGACAGAAGGCATCCTTGTCTTGTTCCTGTTCACAAGGGGAATGGTTTCATTCTCTTTCCATTGAGAATAATGTTGGCTGTTAGTTTTGTATATAGAGCATTATTTTCTTGTAACAACAATCTATATGGGATCAAATTAACAACAGCAACTGGAAAGATTAGATAGGAAACTTGGGGGTCAATTTTTTTATGTTAATGAGAGAAGAACAACTCAGAAAAGGAAGGTGAGAATGGTTTAATGACTTAAAGAATATATTCAATGTCACTAAGTTATAGATGTCAGGACTGTTGAACTGGTGTATATTTTGCTGTATATATTCTCAACAACAACAATAAAAATAAATAAAATTTAGGGATAAAAAGGATCAAGAGTAAAAAGGCCATCAAAGTTTCCTAGGAGGTAGTAATTAGTAGCCTTGTAGGAGCTCTGGTGGCATAGTGCCTAAGGCATCTGACTGCTAACCAGACGGCTAGTGGTTCAAACCCACCAGCCACTCCTCAAAAGCAAGAGCAATCTACTTCCGTAGTGATAGTGCCTTGGAAACCCAAGGAGGGGTTGCTATGAGTCAGATCTGACTTGATGGCAGTGGGGTGGTGGGTAGAGTACAGTGTGGCTAACAGCAGAGATTGAGTGCAAGAGTGGCTCAAGGTGAGGACAGAGAGAAAGGCCAGGGCTTATAGGTTGTGTTCAGACTTTTGGTCTTTAAGATCAATAGGAAACTACTGAAGAAGATTAAGCAAGCTTACTCATATTTGAAAATTCAAAAGTCCATTCTGTTGCTATATGGGGAAAGGAATGGAAGGGAGCAATAGTAGATGTTAGAAGACAGTTAAAAGGATCCTACAGTAGCTGAGATAAAAGATGATAACTTCAGCTAGGTAGGTGATAGTGGAAGATGGGAAGAAGTAGATGAACGTAAGCACTATTTAGAAGTTAGAATTAACAAGACTTGGTGATAGAAATGAGGGTGAGGGAGGTACTGAGAATAACTTCTAGATGTCTAGCTTGGGCAACCAGAAGAATGATGGCACCATTCAATGAGTTAGGGAACACTGGAGGAGCTTTATTTCAATTTACATTAGCTGCTCCTCCATGTCCAGTATTGCTCAGGAGAATCATTAATGCCCAATAAAGAAATGA
>NW_006922383.1:209526-210927 GCF_000298275.1 Orycteropus afer afer | reverse complement strand
CCAAGGAGGGGTCGCTATGAGTCAAAATAGACTTGATGGCAGTGAGTTTGGTTTGTGGTTTGGCTTTGGGTTTCCAGGTTGGTAAATCTTTATGGAAGCAGATTGCCCAGTCTTCTTTCTGTGGAGTGGCTGGATGGTTTGAACCTCCAAGCTTGTTGCTAGCAGTCAAATGCCTTAGGCACTATGCCACTGGGAACCCAGTGGGGGTCACTATGAGTCAGAATAGATTCGATGGCAGTGAGTTAGTTTTTGATGAGTTTCAGTGTCCCCAAAGGAACATTGTGTACAACTTTCTTATGAAATAATTCAATTACCATACAATTTACCTATTTAAAGTATACAATTCAATGGTTTTCAGCATATTCATAGAGTTATGCAACAATCACCACAACAAATTTTAGAACATTTTCACCCCTACAAAAGAAATCCCATGTCCATTCACAATAAGTCACCATCTCTTCTCTCCTCAATGTTTCCCCCTCCTAACTCAGGGACACCACTAATCTAATTTCTTTCTTTATAGATTGGCCTATTCTGGAAATTTCATATAAATGTATTTATACAGTATGTAGTCCCATATGTCTGGAACCTTTCACATAACATAATGCTTTCAAGGTTCAACCATGTTGTAGCATGTATGAGTAGTTCATTCCTTTTTATGGCTGCATAATATTCCATTGTATGGCTATACCATATTTTGTTTATCTGTTCATCAGATGATAGACATTTGGGTTGTTTCCACTTTTGGGACATTATAAATAATAATGCTAAGAATATTCATGTACAAGTCTCTGTGTGGACATGTGTTTTCAACTCTCTTGGTTATATAACCAGGAGTGGAACTGCTTAGTCACATGCTCTCTGTTGAGCCTCCTGAGGAACCAAGAGACAATTGTTCAAAGCAGCTGCACCATTTTACAATACCACCATCAGTGTATGAGGGTACATTATCTCTACAGCATTGCCAACATTTGCAAACATCTGTCTTTTTTATTATAACTATCTTAGTGCATGTCAAGTGTTAGTTTTTTGTGTTTTGATTTGTATTTCTCTGATGACTAATTATGTTGAACATCTTTTCATGTGCTTATTAGCTATTTGTATATCTTCATTAAAGAAGTGTCTGTTCATATCCTTTGCCCATTTAAAAAATGCACTATTTGTCTTTTTATTATTGCTGTAAGAGTTCTTTATATATTCCAGTCTTATCAGATATATCATTTGCAAACATTTCCACCAATCATATGGGTTGTCTTTTCACTTCCTTGATGGTGTCCTTTGAAGAAAAAAATGTTTTAATTTTTTATTGTGGTAAATATATATATAATAAAACATTTGCCATTTCAACATTTTTACATACACAATTCAGTGTTATTAATTGCTTTATCATGTTCAACCACC
>NW_006922383.1:206148-207063 GCF_000298275.1 Orycteropus afer afer | reverse complement strand
TTTGTTTTTGTCTGTTTTAAAATTATTACTTTTTCTTTTTTTGTCCTTTTTATTATTATTATTTCTTCTTCCCTTCCCATGTTCTAGTTTTCACCTTTTTCTCTCTTCCCTGTTCCTGGTTCCCATCTTTTTTTTCTTGTGGTTCTCCCCATTCCTGTTTTTCTTTTTGCATTTTTCCCATTTTTTTTCCTGTATTATTCTCCTATTATACCTTTTTCCTCATATTCTCCCCTCCCCAGATATTGGAGTTCTTTTTTCTTTCTTTCCATTTTTCTAAATATTTCTTTTGTCTTCTTAAAGTATTTCTTTAAATATTTTCTCTCATTTATTGCATTCTTTATTTTTCCCCTTCTTTTTTCTCTTTTTGATGATTCTTCCTGTGTGTTTATGCACTGTGTATTTTTTCTCCTCTTGATGTTACTTTTTTTATGGTTTTTCAATTGTTGTTTTTGTCTAACTGAGTGAGAGACAGCAACTGTGCCCATACAATGCAACCACATCTGCACCTTCACTTACTGAGTGAGAGCCACCACTTTCTTCTGCACCAACTGGCCAATGATACATGACCACCAATAAAAGCCTGACTCACCCTTAACTGCTCTCCACAAACAGTTAACAGAGATCTGTGCAGAGATCTCTATCACATCCACCAGGAGACAGGTGTTGAGTGCATAAGTGCTGCCAACTAGTGAATAGAGGAGCACAGTACCCTGCTTACTCAGATATACCCCCAAAAAAAGAAAATGAAAACCTTGGGTGAATCACTCCAATATACAATCACCAATTAAATATAAATACAACAAAATCACAATGTCTCAGACACAACAAACCATCACAGTCCACACAAAGAAGCAAGATAAAGCAGTAGAAACAAGCGAGCAGGATACAGACCCAGAACATATCCCTGAGGAAGAA
>NW_006922383.1:202090-205161 GCF_000298275.1 Orycteropus afer afer | reverse complement strand
AAGAGAATCACCAAGACATTATCATCATCAAACTCATCAAAACCAAAGACAAAGAAAGAATCCTGAAAGCGGCACAGGAAAAATGAAAAGTTACCTCCAAAGACAACCGATAACACTAAGCTCTGATTTCTTGGCACAAACCATGAAGATGAGAAGGCAATGGAATGGTATACATAAAACACTAAAAGAGAAAAATTTCCAACCAAGAATTATATACCCAGCAAAACTGTCCCTCAAATATGATGGTGAAATTAGGAGATTTCCAGATAAGAGGAAATTAAGGGATTTGTTAAAATCAGACCAACCTGACATGAGAAATGAAAGGGAGTCCTTTGAACAGAGAACCAATAATACCAAACAACAATCAACCATTTACACACATGATGACATAACCAGAAACCAACACAGTTATCGAAATATCCAAAATAAAATAAGCTTACAAGATTGTAAACAGGGAATCAGAGACATCAATTGGCAAATGAGGACAAATACAAATCAAAAAGAGGGGAAAAAATAGTGTAATTACAGAACTTCTAAATGGTCCTCACCATTTAGAGTCAAGAGAGTTGTAACATGGAATGGAGTGCTGTAAATGTAGGGAGAAAATTGTAATATCACAGGGTAACTTCAAAGAAAAATGATAAACCTTCACATCACAATAAAAAAGAGGACAAGCACAAATATGTAGCAAATACTAAAACAACAACAACACAGGAAATGATAACATGATTCATAAAGAAAATGATCTCAGCACAGAAAATTATGTGGAACAAAGAAACTGGGAATACCATGCAAAAACACATAACAAAATGATAGCAACAACTTCATGCTTGTCGATAACTACACTGAATGTCAATGGATTAAATGTACCACTCAAGAGATGGAGAGAGTTGCAGACTGGATAAGAAAACATAACCTATCGATATGCTGTCTACAAGAGAGACACCTTAGAGACAAAGACAAGAATAGACTAAAAATCAAAAGTCGGAAAAAGATATATCAAGCAAATGGCAACCAAAAAAGAACAGGAGTGGCAATATTAATTTCTGATCAAATTGACTTTAAGACAAAAACCACCATACAAGACAAGGACGGACATTATATAATGATTAAAGGATCAATTGAACAAGAAGATATAACCATAATAAATATCTATGGACCCAATTAAAGAGCCCCAAAATACATATATCAGACTTTAAAAGACTTGAAAAGCAAAATAGATGACTCCACAGTCATAGTAGGAGACTTTAATACACCACTTTCAATCAAAGATAGAACAACAGGAAAGAAACTCAACAAAGACACAGGAGAACTAAACAATACAATTCACCAACTTGACCTTGAAGACATTTATAGAGCACTTCACCCAAAAACAGCACAATATACATTCTTTTCCAGTGCACATGGAACTTCCTCTAGGATAGACCATATATTAGGCCATAAAGGAACCTTTGTTGTAGTGCCAAAGGCGTCTGACTGCTAATCAGAAAGCTGGGGGTTCAAACCCACCAGCCACTCCTCAGAAGGAATATTGGGCAATCTACTTCCATAGATATACTGCCTCGGAAACCCAAGGATGGGTCGCTCTGAGATGAATCAAATCAACAGCAGTGAGAGTTGAGTAAAGCAAGCCTTAATAAATTGAAAAACATTGAAAAACTGCAAAGCATCTTCTCAGATCACAATGCTTTAAAATTAGAAAGCAACAATAGGAAGATGAATGGAAAAAGAGCAAACATGGAACTGAATAACACCCTGCTTAAGAACAACTGGGTAATACAAGAAATAAAAACTTAAATTAAAAATTTTCTTGACTCAAATGAGAATGAAAACACAATATACCAAAATCTTTGGGACACAACCAAAGCAATGATCAGAGGCCAATTTATAGCAATAAATGCACACATCAAAAAAGAAGAAAGAGCCAAAATCAACACCTTAACCCAACATCTCCAACAATTAGAAAAAGAGCAGCAAAAAAAAGTCTACAGTCACCAGAAGAAAAGAAATAATACAAATTTGAGCAGAAATAAATGAAACAGAAAATAGAGAGACAATAGAAAAAAAATCAAAAGATTAGAAGTTGGTTGTTTGAAAAGATTAATACAATTGACAAACCACTGGCAAATTTAGCAAAGGAGGGAGAGAATACAAATAATATAAATAAGAAACGAAACGGGCAAAATCACAACAAAACCAACTGAAATAACAAGGATAATATCAGGATACTATGAAGACAAATTACAAAATCTAGAAGAAATGGACAGATTTCTAAAATCATACTACTTACCTAAACTAACACAGACTGAGGTGGAAAAATTGAACATATCCATAACAAAAGAAAAAAAATTGAACAGGTCATAAAAAAAATTACCAACAAAAAAAGCCCTGGCCCAGACAGTTTCACTGGAGAATGCTAACAAACATTCAGACAAGAACTGATACCAATCCTACTCAAACTATTCCAGAACATAGAAAAAGATGGAATCCTCCCAAATTCATTTCATGAAGCAAGCATAACCTTGATACCAAAACTAGGCAAAGACATCACTAAAATGGAAAACTACAGACCAGTATCCCTCATGAATATAGATGCAAAAATCTTCAACAAAATACTAGCCAATAGACTCCAACAATGTATCAAAAAAATAATACATTATGACCAAGTGGGGTTCATATCAGGTATGCAAGGGTGGTTCAACATCAGAAAAACAATCAACATCATCCATGACATAAATAAAACAAAGAACCACATGATCATATAAATCAATGCAGAAAAGGCTTTTGATAAAATCCAACACCCATTCCTGATTTTTTTTTTAAAAAAACCTCTCTGAAAAATAGGAATAGAAGGGACATTCCTCAAGATAATAAAGGGCATATATGCCAAACCAACAGCCAACATTATTCTCAATGGAGAGAGAATGAAACCATTCCCCTTGCAAACAGGAACCAGAAAAGGATACCCTGTATCACCACTACTATTCAACATTGTATTGGAAGTTCCAGCCAGGGCAATAAAGCAAGAATAGGAAATCAGAGGCATTCAAATTGGTAAGGAAGAAGTCAAA
>NW_006922383.1:196743-197342 GCF_000298275.1 Orycteropus afer afer | reverse complement strand
TGTGTTGTCAGTGAAGGCAAACATTGATCTATGGGTAGATAGAGGGGTGGACAGACTGAACTATTAGGTATGTCTATGCAGGGGGGAGTGTGCCCATGACCATATATAGGGTTGATAGACAATATTTCTACTACAGTATTTGTATGTTCTGTAAGAATTCCCAGGTATATAGTAGAGCTGAAAGGGACAAGGTTGTAGTCACTTCTTGGCCACAGCCAGCTACCCAGAGGGAGCAATTGGACTTGTGGGCTGAGGACTACAGTCAGAAGGGACATCAAGCTCAATTGGAATAACATACTGCACAAAAACATTGTTCTACATCCTACTTTGGTGAGTAGCAACTGGGACCTTAAAAGCTTGCAAGTTGCCCTCTAGATGCAACAATGGGTCTCTCCTCATCCAGAGCAAAGAAGAATGAAGAAAACCAAAAGTGCATAGAAACAATTACCCCAAAGGAGTAGTACACCATGTGATCCTCAACCTATACGTCTGTGAGACCAGAATTAGATGGTGCCCAGCTACCACTGTCAACCACTTGGAGGGGGATCTATGTAGGAGATCCTGGATAGAGTGGGAGAACAATGTGGAACAAAACTCAA
>NW_006922383.1:193491-194933 GCF_000298275.1 Orycteropus afer afer | reverse complement strand
AAATTAGAGGCCCCTAAAGGAAGGTTGGGCATTCCTACTTCCGTAGTGATAACTGCCTTGGAAACCCAAGGAGGGGTCGCTAGGAGTCGGGGCCGAATCGATGGCAAATAACAACAAAAACAAATTTGCCTCTAGTTTTTCCTTGAGGACTTTTATAGTTTTAGGTTTCACATTTAAGTTTTTGATCCTAGAGTTAGTTTTTGAGTATGGTGTGAGGTATGAATCTTGTTTAATTTTTCTGCAAATGGATATCCAGTTTTGCCAGCACCATTTGTTAAAGAGACTATCTCTTCCCCATTTAATGGATTTCTGCCCTTTGTCAAAAATTAGCTGATCATAGGTCAATGGATAAATTTCTGGGTTCTCAATTCTGTTCCACTGGTGTACGTGTCTTTTGTTGTACCAGTACCAGGCTGTTTTCACTACTGTGGCTGTATAGCACTTTTCGAGATCTGGGAGTGTGAGACCTCCTACTTTGTTTTTCTTCTACAATAGTGCTTTGCTTATTTGAGGTCTCATTCTTTCCATACAAAATTAGTGATTGGATTTTCTATATCCTTAAAGAATGCTGATGGGATCTAGAATGGGAATGCATTGAATGTATATATTACTTTGGGTAGTATTGACATTTTCACAGTGTTCAATCTTCCTATCCATGAGCATGGTATGTTCTTCCATTTATGTAGATTTCTTATGGTTTCTTAGAGTAGTGATTTGTAGTTCTCTTCGTACAGGTCTTTTGTGTCCCTGGTGAGATTTATTCCCAAGTATTTAATTTTTTTTGGTAGCTATTATAAATGGAGGAGCTCTGGTAGTGTAGTTCCTAAGGCACTTGACTGCTAACCAGAAGGCTGGCAGCTCAAACCCACCAGCCACTCCTCCGAAGGAAGGTTGGGCAATATACTTACATAGTGATACCACCTCGGAAACCCAAGGAGGGTCACTATGAGTTGGATCTGACTCAACGGCAGTGTGTTTGGGTTTTTTCGTATTATAAATGGCATTGATTTCTTTATTTCCTTTTCAGCAATCTCTTTGCCGGTGTAGAGGAATCCAGCTGCTTTTTGGATGTTGATTTTTTATCCTGCCACTATGCTAAATCTCTCAATTAGTTCCTGTAATTTTTTGCTGAGTTTCTTGGGTTTTCTATGTATAGAATCATATAATCAGAAAATAGGGATAGTTTTACTTGTTCTTTACTAATTTGGATGCCTTTGATTTCCCTTTTGTGCCTTTCTGTCCTGGCTAGGACTTCCAATACAATGTTGAATAGAAGTGGTGATAGAGGGCATCCTTGTCTGGTTGTTGTTCACAAGGGGAATGGTTTCAGTCTCTCTCCATTGAGAATAATGTTGGCTGTTGGTTTTGCATATATACCCTTTGTTATCTTGAGGAATGTCTCTTCTATTCCTATTTTGCAGAGTTTTTTTTTTTTTTTTTTT
>NW_006922383.1:190207-192496 GCF_000298275.1 Orycteropus afer afer | reverse complement strand
GATTTTGGCTCTTTCTTCTTTTTTGATGTGTGCATTTATTGATATAAATTGGCCTCTGATCACTGCTTTGGCTGTATCCCAAAGATTTTGGTATGTTGTGTTTTCATTCTCATTTGGTTCAAGGAATTTTTTAATTTCATTTTTAATTTTTTCTATTACCCAGTCATTTTCCAGGAGGGTGTTACCCAGTTTCCATATGTTTGCTCCTTTTCCACTAATCTCCCTATTGTTGATTTCTAATTGTTTAGTACTATTATCTGAGAAGATTCTTTGAAGTATTTCAATGTTTTTAAATTTATTGAAGCTTGCTTTGTGTCCTAACATATGGTGTATCCTGAAGAATGTTCTATGTGCACTGGGAAAGAATGTATATTGTGCTGTTGTTGGGTGAAGTGCTCTGTAGATGTCTATAAGTTCAAGTTGCTGGACTTTATTGTTGAGTTTCTTTCCAGTTGCTCTATGTGTGATTGAAATATTGAAATTGGTGTGTTAAAGTCTCCAACTAGGACTGTTGGGCTTAGAGGTTGCTTTTCATTTGTGGGTGGCTCTATATTAAGGCCACGGCTTGAGGTTGTTCAGCCTGGGGCTGGGAGCTACTTTTCTCTTAGAGACAGGTCATTATTAAGTTCAGAGCCTGAGGTAGGCTGGCCTGGGCCTTGGAGGCTGCTTTTCACTTGGCTGTGGCTCTAAATTAAGGCCAGTGCCTGAGGTAGATGGATCCAGGGCTTGGGTGGTGGTTTCTGTTTGGGTGACTCTATATTAAAACTGGGACCTCAGGTAGGCTGGCCTGGGGCTTGGAGGTTGCTTTTCATTTGGCTATGGCTCTGTATTAAGGCTGAGTCTGAGGTAGGATGGCCCAGCGCAGGGGGCTGGGTTTTGCTTTGGGGAGGCTCTTTATTAACTCCAGGATCTGAGGTAGGCAGGTCAGGGCTTGGACAATGGTTTTCACTTTGAGGTGGCTCTATATTAAGGCAGGGGTATGAGGTAGGTTGCTTTCCACTTGGGTGTGGCTCTATATTAAGGCCCAGGTGTGGGATAGGTGGGCTGGGGTTTGGGGCTGATTTTTGCTTGTGGGTGGCTCTATTTTAAGGCCATTGCCCAAGGTAGGCAGGTACAAAGGGATTAGGAACAACTAAGGGAGATGAACTTGTCTGTCAGTTTGTTTTCCTGTGGTGGCTTATGTGTTGGTGTGAGGCTGGAGGCTATATCGCTGTGCTGTAAAATGCCAGCAGGGTTACCCATGGTGGACAAATTTCAGTGGAGCTTCTGGGCTAAGACAGACTCTGAAGAAGAAAGAGGTCATGCACTTCTCAAAGAACTGGCCAGTGAAAACGTTATGAATAGCAGTGAAACACTGTCTGATACGTTACTAGAAAACTTTATGAATAGCCCTGAAACATTGCCCAATATAGCACTGGAAGATGAGCCCATCAGGTCAGAAGGCACTCAAAATTTGACTGGGGAAGAGCTGACCCCTCAGAGTAGAGATAACCTTAATGACGTGGATAGAATAAAGCTTTTGGGACCTCCACTGGCTGATGTAGCAAGACTCAAAATGAGCAGAAAAATATGCAAACATCCATTAACATGGAATGTACAAGGTATGAATTGAGGAAAATTGGAAGTTGTCAAAAATTAAATGGAACACATAAAGATTGATACCCTAGGCATTAGTGACCTTAAATGGGCTGGTTCTGGCCATTTTGAATTAGACAACCATATGATCTACTATGCCAGGAATGACAAATTGAAGAGAAATGGTGTGGGATTCATTGTCACAAAGAGTGTTTCAAGATCTCTCCTGAAGTGCAATGCTTTCAGTGATAGGATAATATCCATACACCTACAAGGAAGACAAGTTAATACTACTATTATTCAAATTTACACACCAACCACCAAAGCCAAAGATGAAGAAACTGAAGATTTCTACCATCAACATTTGCAGTCTGAAATTGACTGAATATGCAATCAAGATGTGTTGATTATCACTGGTGAAGGGAATGCAAAAGTTGGAAACAAAGAAACACTGGTAGATGGAAAATTTGGCCTTAGTGATAGAAATAACACTGGAGATTGCATTTTAGAATTCTGCAAGACCAATGACTTATTCACTTATTCACTGCAAATACATAAGCAATGACAATACATGTGGACTTCATGAGATGGAATACACAGGAATAAGATTGACTACATCTGTGGCAATAGGGGATGGAGAAGTTCAGTATCTTCAGTCAAAACAAGGCCAGGAGCTGACTGTGGAACAGCCCATCAACTGATCACATGTAAGTT
>NW_006922383.1:187669-189932 GCF_000298275.1 Orycteropus afer afer | reverse complement strand
AAAAGACCAAAATGGGTGACAGAAGAGACTCTGAAGTTTGCCCTTGAGTGGAGAGTAGCCAAAGCAAATGGAAGAAATGAAAAGATAAAAGAACTCAACAGAAGATTTCTAAGAGGAGCTCAAGCAGACAAAGCCAATTACTATAATGAAATGTGCAAAGACTTGGAATTAGAAAACCAAAAGGGAAGAACACTGTCAGCATTTCTCAATCTGAAAGAACTGAGGAAAATATTTAAGCCTCTAGTTACAATATTGAAAGATTCTATGGGCAGAATATTGAATGATGCAGGAAGCATCAAAAGAAGATGGAAGGAATACACAGAGTCACTCTACCAAGAAAAACTGGTCGATCTTCATCCATTTCAGGAGGTGGCATATGTTCAAGAACATATTGAGGGAAGAAGTCAAAGCTGCACTGAGGGAATTGGTGAGGAGCAAGGCTCCAGGAATTGACAGAATACCCATTGAGATGTTTCAACAAATGGATGCCCCACTGGAGGCACTCACTAAGCTATGCCAAGAGATTTGGAATACAGCTACCTGGCCAACTGACTGGAAGAGATCCATATTTGTACCCATTTCAAAGAAAGGTGATCCCACAGAAAGTGGAAATTATCAAACAATATCATTAATATCTTCAGTAAAATGTTACTGAAGATAATTTTTAAAAATGGTTGCAGCAGTATGTTGACAGAATTTCCAGAGGTGCAACCTGAATTCAGAAGAGGATGT
This sequence comes from Orycteropus afer afer, assembly GCF_000298275.1. Lineage (NCBI taxonomy): Eukaryota > Metazoa > Chordata > Mammalia > Tubulidentata > Orycteropodidae > Orycteropus > Orycteropus afer. Next base: position 189,200 of record NW_006922383.1, on the reverse strand, counting down.
GGAACAATGGATATCATTGCTGATGTCACATGGATCTTGGCTGAAAGCAAAAAATACAAGAAAGATGTTTACTTGTGTTTTATTGACTATGCAAAAGCATTCAGTTGTATCAATCATAACAAATTGTGGATAACATTGAGAAGAATGGGAATTCCAGAACACTTAATTGTACTCATGAGGAACCTGTATATAGACTAAGAGACTGTCGTTTGAACAGAACAAGGGGTTATTGCATGATTTATAATCCAGAAGGGTGTGCGTCAGGGTTGTATCTTTTCACCATACTTATTCAATCTATGTGCTGAGAAAATAATCTGAGAAGCTGGACTATATAAAGAAGAACATGGCATCAAGATTGGAGGAAGAATCATTAATAACCTGTGGTATGCTGATGACACAACTTTGCTTGCTGAAAATGAGGATGACTTGAAACATTTACTGATGAAGAGTGAAGAATACAGTCTGCAGTATGGATTACATCTCAATATAAAGAAAACAAAAATCCTCACAACTGGACCTATAAGCAGCATCATGATAAATGGAGAAAAGATTGAAGTTGTCAAAGGCTTCACATTGCTTGGTTCTATAATCGATGCCAATGGAAACAGCAGTTGGGACATCAGATGAGGTATAGCACTGGGCAAGTCAGCTGCAAAAGACCTCTTAAGTGCTGAGGAGCAAAGATATCTCCTTGAGAACTAAGGTGTGTCTGACACAAGCCACGGTATTTTCAATCACCTCAGATGCATGTGAGAGCTGGACAATGAATAAAGACCGAAGAAGAATTGATGCTTTTGAGTTGTGGTGCAGGTGAAGAATGCTGAAAGTACCATGGACTGCTAGAAGAACTAACAGATCTGTCCTAGAGCAAGTGCAGCTGGAGTGCTCCTTGGAAGCGAGAATGGCCAGAGATCATCTCACCTACTTTGGTCATGTTATCAGAAGAGATTATTTCCTGGAGAAAGATGTCATGCTTGGTAAAGTGGAGGGTTGATGAAAGAGGGGAAGCCCCTCAACGAGATGGATTGACACAGTGGCTGTGGCAATGGGCTCAAGTATAGCAGGGATGGTGGAGCTGGCGTGGGACCAGGTGGTGTTTCATTCTGCTGTGCATAGGGTCTCTATGAGTAGGAGATGACTAGATGACACCTAACAATAACAACAGGCACTATCCAGTTCTGGTCTTGTGGAAAAGGAGGCAATTTTTCATGGAGGGAACCAGTCACATATTCCATTTCCTTTTCCTATTTCTCATTCTCCTTCATATTCTGTTGTTCCAGGTAAATAGAGAACAATTGTTGTGCCTTGGATGTCCACTTGCAAGCTTTTAAGACCTCAGGCTTTATACAATGAACCAGAAGGAAGACCAGAAGCACTAAACATGTTTTTAGGCAAATTAACTGGGATGCCCTATGAAAACATAATCTTAAACCTCCAAACCAAGACACCAAATTCTATGATGTTTTTGGTTGTACATAAGCAGTCTTAGTAGCTACTCTTTTTTTTTTTTTTGTAAATATGTCTATCACAC
>NW_006922383.1:185533-186513 GCF_000298275.1 Orycteropus afer afer | reverse complement strand
ATTTCTTCTATTTGCTTTAGCTACTCTGCACTCAAGAGCAAGTTTCCAAGTCTCTTCTGGTAACTGTTTTGGTCGTTTCTTTCTTTCTTGTCTTTTTAATGACCTTTTGCTTTCTTCATGTATGATGTTCTTTATGTCATCCCACAACTTTTATGGTCTTTGGTCATCAATGTTAAGTGCATCAAATTTATTCTTGAGATGGTCTCTGAATTCAGATGTGATGTTATTCAAGGTTGTACTTTGGCTCCTGTGGACTTGAATGTCCTTAGAAGGATGGAGAGAATTCATCTCATGTAGTTTGGACATGTTATCAAAAGGGACCAGTCCTTGGAGACATTGTTGTCTTGGAGACATGCCATTGTTGGGTGGAATGTTCTATATACATAAATGCTATGTCTAGTTGGTTTACAGTGTTGTTCAAGTTCTCTATTTTCTTATTGATCTTTATTTACTACTTCCAGGGAATAAATATTTTCTTCATCATTTCACTCTCAACCTGTTTGTGTCTTTGGATGTAAAGTGAGTCCATTGTAGACAGCATATAGTTGAATCATATTTTGTCCATCTTTATCCTTTGATTGGAGAGTTTAATGCACTTACATTTGAATTAATTACTGATATGGAAGAACTTACTTCTCCCATTTTGATATATATTTTTTGTATGCCTTATTCTCCTCCCCCTTCATTTCCTCCATTACTACCTTCTTCTGTAGTTAATTGATTCTTTTAAGAATAATTTTGATTCCCATCTCATTTCCTTTTGTGTACATTTTAAAGACATTTCTTTGTGGTTACCCTACTGATTACACTTAACATATTAAATTTATAACAATTTAGTTTGAATTCATACCAATTTAATTTCAGTATCATATTAAAACTGAGTTCCTGGTTCCGGCAAGATGGTGGACTAGGCAGAAGGATTGCACAGACCCTCTTCAACAAAGAAAAGGGAAACCAATTAACACAGACACAGAAGATAA
>NW_006922383.1:173001-174956 GCF_000298275.1 Orycteropus afer afer | reverse complement strand
GTAAATTTTGGTCAATGACATGAGACAAAGTATATGTGAACTGCTGTATGAAAAGTGAATTTACTCTGTATATCTTCACCCAAATCAAAATAAAAATTAAAAACAAACAAACAAACAAAAAAAAACTGAGTTCCTATACAGCTCTGTTTCTCACTCTCTTTATGTTGTTGATATATATTACATATTCATAAATTGTTTGCCCAATATAATTTTATAATTATTTGCATGTATTTTTAAATTTTAAAACATGTAGGACATAAAACCTGGAGTTACAAACCAAAAATAAAATAATGGTTTTATATTTGCCAATGCAGTTAACTTTACTGGAGATCTTTATTCTTCATAAAGCATCAAGTTACTTTCTACCATCCTTTCATTTCAGCCAGAAGGACTCTCTTTAGCATTTCTTGTAGGGCAGGTCGAGTTGTAACAAACCCCCTTAGCTTTTGTTTATCTGGGACTACTTAATTTCTTCCTCGTTTTTGAAGGGTAGCTTTGCTTGATGTAGAATTATTGGTGGATTTTTTTTTCTTTCAGTACTATAAATATATCATCCCACTATCTTTTGGCCTCCATACTTTCTGGTAAGAATCACCTGTTAATCTTATTCAGGGTCTCTTTTACATGACAAGTCCTTTCTGTCTTGCTGCTTTCAAAGTTCTCTTTGTTACTGGGTTAAGACAGTAAAAATGTGTCTCAGCATGGATCTTTTGGAGTTTACCATACTTGGACTTTGTTATACTCTTGGATGGGTGGAATTATGTCTTTCATCAACTTGGGAAGCTTTTGGCTATTATTTCTTCAAATATTCTTTCTGCACCTTTCTTTCCCTTCACTACTTCTGGGACTCACATAATACATATGTTGGTTTGCTTTATGATGTCCATTGGGTGCCCTTGGCTCTGTCACTTTTCTTTATTCTTTTTCCTTTCTGCTCCTCAGAATGGATAATGTCAATTGTTTTTTCTTCATATTGGTTGATTTTTTTCTTCTGATTATCAAATCTACTGTTTAACCCCTTGTTTTGGTACTCTAATGCTGCTATAACAGACATACCTCAAGGTGATGACTTTAACAAACAGGGATTTATTCTCTTACAGTTTAGGATGCTAGTAATCTGACTTCAAAGTGCCAGCTCTAGGAACTGGGTGAACGCTCCTCAAACTTGGACTTCAGCTCTGCCTCTTGCTCCCAACCCACTGAAGCAGGAGGCTTCTCTTAATTCAGGCAGCTGCTGGCTGCTGAGGCTGACAAACCCAAAGTTGACAAGTAAAGTGGCACAATCCCAGGATTATCAAGTAACACAGCAAGTCCTGGTTCAAGTCCAGAAACAGTCCCAAGATCAGCAAGCAACATGGCAGGCCACTGAGATGAAGACTCAGCTGCATGAAGGGTCCAAGCATGCCAAAAAGATCAGAGATATTTCTCAAAGCTTCTTATAATTTGGAAACAGACCACATCTCTAAGGCAGCTGCTCAGCTGCTTACAGCAGATTCCACCACGAAGCTGAATACCAGTCTCATCATGGGGAATCACTACATCCAGCTGCCCAGCCACTCAAAACCAGGCCCAGCCAAGTTGACACATAACTACCACACCCCTATAGCAAAATTTTCATGTCAGTTATTGTTCTTTTCAGCTCCAGAAGTTAACTTTGGTTCCATTTTATAATTTCTATATCTTTACTGATATTTTAATTTTATTCATACATTGTTCTAATTTCCTTTAGTTCTTTGTCTATGTTTTCCTTTAGCTCTTTGAGCATATTTAAGACAGTTGTTTTCGAGTATTTTTCCTGTAAGTCCAATATCTAGTTTCTATCATTGTTTCTTTGAATGGGTTCCCTTCCTGCTTTTTTTGTATGCCTTGTGAATTTTTTTTTTTTTTTGTTGAAAATTGTATATTTCAATAATGTAATTGGTTAACACTGAAAACAGATTTTTCCCTCTTTCCCA
>NW_006922383.1:170869-172223 GCF_000298275.1 Orycteropus afer afer | reverse complement strand
GCAGGCTGCTGAACAATGGCACGACTATATGCAGGGTTCAAGGGTGCCATAAGCTAAAGACCATTCCCAAAGCTGTTTCTTATCTAGAGGAAGCAGACCACATACCCAAAGGCAGCTATTCAGCTGCTCCCAGTAGATTCCACCATGGAGTTGATTACCAGTCTCATCATTGGGAATATTACATCCAGCTGCCCAGCCACTCAACCAGGCCTAGCCAAGTTGACACACAAACTTAACCACCACACTCAGTATTGGGGAAACTCCTTCAACACTTAGCCAGGTTGCATTGACCCTAGAGGTCAGCCTGAAGTGAAAGCTTAGGGATTTCTCATTTTTCTTCTCTGGGTATGTGTATTGTCCTGGTTATGTACATGGGTTTCTAAAAATTTACTGTGATTTTTAGTGGGTGCTTTTGAATGCCCTAATTTTCCAAAGTATCTCTCTCTCTGGGTTTTCCTCCAAGGTCTTATGTAGTTTATTGTATGTCTCATTTGTAATTTTTTGCCACAGGTAGCTATATGTTTTGATAATTTTTGCCTTACAGTGTGCCTGCCACTTTTATACCCTGAATGAGTTCTGATATGAGAAATACAGAGAGAAGTGACTTGTGTCAGTTTTTCAAGTAGCCACCAGATATTTTAGAACAGATAAATTCAATAATCTTTGAATAAGTTCTGCTCTGCTCTCTCCAGAACCAGGAACCACATTGGGAATATGAGCTGCTGTTTTGAAGGCAGCCACTATGCTGGGGGTGAGGGTCAGGCAAAGAAAAATATGACACAGATTTCCTGCTGTTTTCAAGTTGCCTTTTTCTTAACTCAGCATTCATTTGGTTGCTGTAAAGCTTTGATTATTTTTCAGAGTTTTCAAAAAGTTTATTCTTACATTTCTGCTCGGTTTTGGATGTTTCTCTGGGGGGAGGGGCTAACCAGAAGAGCTGCTTACTCCACCATTTTCCTGATGTCATTCAGCCTTCTATATTTTTACTTTTATTCCAAATATACTCTCTAAGTTGGTGAAAATCTATCTAGCCATTTCCATCTGATGTAGCAGAAAGAAATATACTTGTCCATATACATTTCCTTAATTGTGATGTTGAACAACTTTGCATATATTTTTTAGCATGTCTTCTTTTCTATGACCTGTTGTTGTTGTTATTAGGTGCTGTTAAGTCGTCTCTGACTGCTTGAACAATTTCTCTCAGAAAGATCAGCACAAGGCCTGTCCCCATGAGGCAGAGGTTAATGATGCCCCAAATGTCCAAACTACTATACCACTCCGTCATTTCAGACATTAACTGCTCCTTCTCCTCCTCCCAGTAATTTCCCCAGTCTTAGGGTTCTGTATTTTGCTG
>NW_006922383.1:167100-167849 GCF_000298275.1 Orycteropus afer afer | reverse complement strand
CAATTTTCCTAGATTCATATTTCATACATTCCATGTTCTGATTATTAATGGATGTTTGCAGCTGTTTCTTCTCATCTTGAGACATGCCACATCAGTAAATGGAGGTCTCAAAAGCTTTACTCTATCCACATCATTAAGGTCAGCTCTACTCTGAGGAGACAGCTCTTCCCAAGTCGTAATTTGAGTGCCTTCCAACCTGAGGAGCTCATCCTTCGGCACTATATTGCACAATGTTTCAGGGCTATTCTTAAAGTTTTCCAGTAATATATCAGACAGTGTTTTGCTGCTTTTCATAAGGTTTTCACTGTCCATTTCTTTGAGAAGTGGATAGCCTCTTCCTTCTTCCGAGTCTGTCTTAGCAACCACCACAGTATGACAAACTGAGACACAAATTTCTCTCCCTTATCTGTTCCAAACTGCTCTGGTCACTTCCTGGTCTCCCTCAGCCACACCAAACCTGCTGCCCCAGCTTGCTTCCTTCCTGGCCTCTCTCAGCCACTCCAAACCCACTCTCCTGGCTCGCTTCCTTCCTGGCCTCCGTCAACTGCTCCAAACCCACTGCCCTGGCTGGCTTCCTTCCTGGTCTCCCTCAGCTGCTCCAAACCTGCTGCCCCAGCTTGCTTACCTCCTGGCCTCCCTCGGCTGCTTCTATAACCTCGTCATAGCTTTTTGGTCATTTTTTCCTAGTGCTGGTATTCTTTTTCTTAGTGATTTTTACTTTAAATATATTATAAATATTTTATTTCACT
>NW_006922383.1:160001-166965 GCF_000298275.1 Orycteropus afer afer | reverse complement strand
GAATTTGACTTTTATGTAGTTTCTTTTTTTCTTTTGGACTTATTTTTTTGCATTTTATGAGGTAAAAAAATGATACTAATAGTTATCACTAGGGGTAAATGAGGTAGGCGTAAGGTTTGATGAGTGGAGAGAAGGTGTCAAGCAGCCATTTTACTTGTGGTTGACAGGAATGAAAGGATTTCTGAGCAGTGATGAGAGGTCAATTAAAGTTTGACAGCATGAATTTACATTAGGCCAAATATGGATGGCTCTGTGCCTTTAGTGATTACGCTTCTCAAGTTCAGGAGAAGTGGATGGTGGTAGGTCACTATGTTTGGGAAAAAAATGAAATAGCAGGCATGACCCCTAAGAAAAGGATAGAAAGAAATGTGGTTAGATTGGACTGTAAGAGTGGGAAGAGTTGAGTTATTTGAGGTCCAAGTCAGAGCAGAAAATAATTGTGGGAAAGTAAGAGAGATTATTTGTTGTTGTTAGTTGCCATGGAGCCAATTCAGATTCCTGGTGACCCCATGTGTGCAGAGGAGAATTGCTCCACAGGGTTTCAAGCCTATGACCTTTCAGAAGCAGATTGCCAGGTCTGCCTTCTAAAGTGCCTCTGGGTGCATTCAAACTGCAATTCCTTCAGCTAGTAGTTGAATACTTAACCATTTATGCCAATGAGGAAGCCTACAGAGAGATTAGTCAGTTGGAAAAATTTGAACTGGCAATCTTAGAGGTAAAGCAATGCTATAGTGGGTGGCTGATATGGGGTACAGATAGTGGCTAACGAAGGACAAAAATCTGTGAAAATGAGTAGGTAGATGATTTATTAACATGGATGGTGAAGTCATTTAGGATAATAAACATTGAAGTTACAAAAGAAGGAAAAATTGGGTCCAGGAAGTGTCAGCCTATGGTAACACTGATGATTAAGTGACAGAAGACATAAACAATAGGTGAAGAGAAGCAACAGGAAGGTGCTATATAAATAGTACAAAGTGGCACCAGGGAGTTAGGATCTGGGTAATCTAGTCCCTTCTTTTTCTGAGAAAGAGAGAAGGAGAGAAGATGAGACCTCCAGAAAAACAGATTGTGAGGGATACGTCTTTAGAGAAGATCTTACTTTGTTCTAAGAGGAAGAATGGAAAGGAGGAGGTGAAGGTTGATGATAAACAGAAAATTACCTCCAACAGTCTGGGGAAAGTTCTGTCTATTTTTTGGGGGGTGGGGGAGCTGGATAAAGCTCTGAATGGCCTTAAGGGCTAGGGTAAGGATTTGGAAAATTCAGAGGTATTGGAGATTTTGGGAAGGTAGTTCTTGGAAAAAGGAAGGGATACAGCAAATGTGTTTTGGGAGATAAATTAGATAGTGATGCAAAAACTGGAGAAGAGAAGAAAGAGCCAGAAACCAACTAGGAAATGAACTACAGAAATTCAGGAGAGACACAATATAAAAGCCTGACTCAAAAAATGACTTTGCATGAACCTCAATTCCAGTCTCAGGAAGATGTGAGGCTTAGAAAAAGGAAGATTTAGAAGAAGGAAGACCCAATGACCATCATGCTATGAAAAAGAACAATGGGTTCAATTCTCAGCTTTGCTGTTAACTACCAAAAGGGTGGGGGCAGCATCTGACCTCTTCTAAATTCACAAGGGGGAGAAAGAATCAAGATGAACATCAACAGCCCAAGGCTGATTCCTAATAGGCAGAAGTCAGACATGTCACCACCCTCCAACCATTTTACCAATTCTGACACCAACCATCCCTCCCACAGCACTCTCTACTTCTCTGCTCTCTACTTTCTCTGTACTTGATTCTGCTTATCGATGTAGATGCTTGAAGTTCCAACCAGAACAGAAGATGCTTCAGAGAAAGGAACATACTTGCCTCCTCAGAACACTGGTTTGATAGGGACAAGCAATTTAGAGATTTGCTATCTAAAACAGGGGAGATAAAGGCATGAAGTGACTAGTTAACACACTTTCCTGGTGGTGCTTAAATGACTTAAAATGACTGGGAAGGGGAAGTTAATCTTTCAAGTATGAAAGGGCCAAAGGCTAGAAGAGCCAAGGGGTGGCCTTGGTGCAATGAATTGCTTAATATGGTTCTCTCTTCTAGCCATGGTCTTTGTGACTTCCATTAGATGACTAGGTGGGACTACGTAAATGTGAGGTGCTTGTGGCCCACCATGGGAATTGGACAGCTTGTTAATAATGTAAATAAGGTACATGGCACCCTTGTGGGGGTAGGACCATGGAAATAAGGTGTATGGAACCCTCACGTGGGAATTGGTCAGTTTTGCCATCCTGCAAGGCTTAAAATGACCCATCCCAGAGGCAGAGAAGGGAGATCTCAGGGCCATCAAGAAAGAAGAGCCAGGAATGGAGCACATCTGAGTTTGATACTTTGTTGCAATGGCAACACAGAACTCACAGACAATATTCATGATTATGGGGTTTATTAGGAAAGTAACAGGTTACAATTTAGGACCAGAAACACTCAGGATATAGTTTTTCAACTAGGGTAGCTTCTTCTCAGCCATGTCACAGGTGCGCTTATCTCTGGCTTTGGCCTCTTTTCTGCTTGGGCCCATGTTACAAAACTCTTTTAGCTTTGCCAGATAAATGCCCAGAGAGGCACCCCATTTCACCAGCAATTCTCCTGCTTGAAGGCACTCAGCTTTCTTGCTCTATGGGACAGCAAGCCTGCCTCTCTGTCTCTTGGTTCTGTGCCTCTGCTGCTGCTGTCCTAGTGCAGGGATGTTGAGTCCAAAGATGTCCTCCATCTTGGCTCTTCTAGACTTTGGCCGTTTCATACCTGAAAGGTTAACTTCCCCTTCCCAGTCATTTTACGTCATTTAAGCACCACCAGGAAAGTGTGTTAATCAGTCACTTCATGCTCTGTTTTAGATAGCAAATCTCCAAATTGCCTGTCCCTATCAAACTGGTATTCTGAGAAGGCAAGTATGTTCCTTTCTCTGAAGCATCTTATTTTCTGGTTGGAACTTCAAGCATCTGCATCCATAAGCAGAATCCAGTACAGAGAAAGCCACCAAATTGCAGCAACTTATACCAGCTCACAGCATCAAATATCTTTCTTTTCTTTCAGTTGGGATCTGGTTAGCTCATCCCTAGCTCATCCAAGATAGGTCAATGGGTGCCCGTAGAGTCAGGAGTCCACACAACTCCCTGTACTTCAGACCAGCTAGCCCATTCTCTCTCATCCGTAACCCCCATTGGCTAAGTCACAAGTTGCCAAACTCAGTCTGTTTCTTCATTGCTGCACCTCTCCCACTTCCATTCATCACGTGGACCCAGGTGGTCACAATGAGCAATGATACCAGGCTGTCTACTCTCTGGCTCCCTTTAACTTCCAGTCCTGAAAGGGTTTGTTTTTTATGGGTACTGGCTCTTTTTGGTTGTTGTTTATTGTGATTTGGGTGAAATTTTACCAAGCAGATTAATTATCCATTCACCAGTTCATGGACATTTTGTTTTGTGACATTGATTACAATCACTACAATGTAACAGCTCTTTTCCCACTTCCTCCTTATGGTTACCTTTTCCCTGTGTCCTTCTTTCTTATGTATTCCTACCTTCTTAGCTTTCTCCCTGCACAAATGCTGCCCTTCGGATCTCCCATGGTTGATTGTTCTAAGGAGTGCATCTCCCTGCTGTAATTGTTCACTGCGTAGGCCTGTCTTGTAGGCATTGTACTCTGAGCTATCTCTATATGCAATAATGCCTTCTGATCTCCCATGGTTGATTGTTCTAAGAAGTGTACCTACCTGGTATAACTGTTCACCTCATAGGCCTGTGTATTGTTTGGTTGAGAGCTAAACTCCAGGGGTGAGTTTAATTCCAGGCTTGAAAAGTGATTAGGGGCCATAGTCTCAGGGGTTTCATCAGTCTCCATCTGACCAGTAACCCTAGTCTTTTTTATGTTTTTGAATTTTGTTTCACATTTTTCTCCCACTCTATCCAGGATCTCCAGTTTTGATCCTTTATGAGTGGTTGGTATTGGTAGCCAGGTACCATCTAGTTCTTCTGGTCTCGGGGTCATGTAGGTTGAGGTTCTCATGGTCCATTAGTCCCTTGGACTAATTGTTTCCATGTGTCTTTGATTTTCTTCACTTTTTGCTGTGGATGAGGAGAGACCAATTGTTGCATTTTAGAAGGCTGCTCACAAGCTTTTAAGGCTCCGTCACTACTCACCAAAGTAGAATGTGGAACAATGTTTTTGTGTACTATGTTATGCCAATTGAGCTTGATGTCCCTGTGACTAAGGTCCCAGCCTGCAGGGCCAGCAACTCATTCCCTCAAGGTACCTGGTTGTGGCTAAGAAGTTATCTTAACTTTGCCCCTGTTAACTCTATTACATATATGGACATTTTAATAGCACATACAAATATGTATGTAGAGATATTGTCTGACAATGTACGTATGATCATGGGTATATGCCCATTCACCTACCCATACCTGATCATCTTACCTGTCTATTAATGTATCCACCCATAAATTAATGTATGTTATTGTTGATAATGCAGTACTATGTATGTAATAGCATTGACCTTTGCTGTCTGTACCTCTTGTGCACCTCTCTGTGTCTTCCTTTTCCTTAATGATGTTGTACTGGTCACACACTTTTGTTTTATCATCTTTCCCTTCACCCAAATCAATACATGTCTCTTAAGTAGCTGGTAAATTTCCTCCCCTCACCTTCCATTCCTGGTAACCATCAAAGAAAATTTCCTTCCCTGTGTAAACTCTTCCTTGACTTTTTATAATAGTGGACTCATGCAATATTTGTCCTTTTGTGATTGATTTCTTTCACTCAGCATAATGTTCTCCAATCTCATCCATATTATGAAATGTTTCACAGATACTTGTATGTTGCATGTTTTTCCATTGTGTGTATATACCATAGTTTATATATGTGTGTTGTGTTGTGTGTGTGTGTGTGTGTGTGTATATACCATTGATGGACATTTCAGCTGTTTCCATCTCTGTTATTGTGAATAGTGCTGCAATGAACATGGATGTGCATGTATCTAGTCATATCCCAGATCTCACCTCTTTAGGATATATTTCTAGTAGTAGGATTGCTGCATCAAATGATATTTCTTTCTATTTCCACCTTTTTTAAGGAAGCACCATAACATTTTCCACAGTGTAACATTTTACAGTTCCACCAGCAGTGTATAAGTGTTCCAATCTCTCCACACCCTCACCAGCATTATTTGTTTTCTGTCTTGAACTATGCTATGATTGCTGGGGTGATATGATAGCTCGTAGTTGTTTTGATTTGCATCTCTCTAATGGCTAATGATTGTGAACATTTCTTTATGTGTTCATTGGCTGCTTGATTATTTTCTTTGGTGCAGTGTCTGTTCATGTCCTTTGCCCATTTTTGAAGTGGATTGCTTGCCTTTTTGATGTTGAGGTGTTGAAATTTTCTATAAATTTTAGAGATAAGTCCTTTGTTGGATATGTAGTTGTCAAATATCTTTCCCCAATCTGTAAGTTCTCTTTTTACTGCTTTGGAGAAGTCTTTTGATGCACATAAGAATTTAATTTTTAGAAGATCTGTCATCTAGTTTCTCTTCTGCTGTTTGTGCATTTTAAATTATGTTCGATAATCTATAGGAGCTCTGGTAGTGTAGTGCCTAAGGCACTTGACTGCTAACCAGAAGGCTGGCGGTTCAAACCCACCAGCCACTCCTCAGAAGGAAGGTTGGGCAATCTACTTCCGTAGTGATACTGCCTCAGAAACCGAAGGAGGGGTCGCTATGAGTCGGGGCCGACTCGACGGCACATAACAACAACAACAATATATTTATGCTATAAATTAGAGCTTCTGTGTTTGTCCTTATTTTATCGTTCATGGATTTTATAGTTTTAGGTTTCACATTTAAGTCTTTAATCCATCTTGAGTTTGTTTTTGTGTATGGTGTGAGATATGGATCTTGTTTCATTTTTCTGCAAATGGATATCCAGTTTTGCCAGCACTTTTTGTTAAAGAGATTATCTGTTTCTTATTTAATGGGTTTTGACCTTTTGTCAGAGATCTGTAGGTGGCTGGATCTATTTCTGGATTCTCAATTCTATTCCACTGGTCCATGTATCTATCTTTGTACCAATACCAGGCTGATTTGACTATCGTGGCTGTAGAGTAGATTTTGAGTGTGAAACCTCCTATTTTGTTCTTTTTCAGTAATGCATTGCTTATCCATATAAAATTATTGATTAGTTTTTCCATGTCATTAAAGAATATTAATGGAACCTGGATTGAGATTGTATCAAATCTATAGATTGCTTTGAGCAGTATTGACATTTTCACAATGTTCATTCTTCCTATCCATGAGTATGATATGTTCTTCCATTTCTCTAAGTCTCTTACATTTTCTTGTAGTAATGTTTTGTAGTTTTCTTTGTATAGGTCTTTTGTGTCCCTGGCAAGGCACTAGCTTTTTCCTGACACTGTGCACCCAAAGACTAATTTCAAAATTCAAAAAGCAAAACAGTCATTCTTTACCTCTGCAGGCTCTTCCTTCAGATGCAAATCTTCTGTTTTCCCAGCAGTTCTGGGTGGGTCTGCATACCTTTTCAAACACAAATTTCCTGAGTGGGGCTCAGATTTTTGAACTAAGGCCCCAATACTCTATACAGAGGGCTACAGCATTGGAACAAATAGCATGTGCTTATTCTGGGCCAATGCTATTTCCTCTTTTAGCATAGCTAATCAAGTACTGGTTGAAAGAGGAGTTACACGCTTTTTGTTACATATCCAATATTAATTTCTAATGTACAACTAGGTAAGAGAAACATTTAATATCCATAGTACATTCAGACAAACACATAACCAAAAACACATAGCCCATTTTTTCTTTAATTGTGATTTGGGTGCAAATTTACAAAGCAGATTTACAAAACATTTTGTTTCATGGCATCAATTATAATTGCCACAATAAACAGCTCTCCTCCCA
>NW_006922383.1:156796-159171 GCF_000298275.1 Orycteropus afer afer | reverse complement strand
TATGCATATAGGAATATCATCAGCCAAATTTATCTGTGGTCATGGGTATAGTCCCATTTACCTACCTACACTTGATCTTCTTGCCTGTCTGCCTATGTTTCCACCCATAGGCTAGTGTTTGTTGTTACTGATAATGCAGTATAGTGTATGCAATAGTATTTGCCTCTGTTGTCCATACCTTTTGTGCACCTCTCTGTGTTCTCCTTTTCCTTACTGAACACATAAAATTTTTTTTTTTAAATTCCAGTTTCATCTTTTCTTCTCCACACCTTGACTAGCTTTCCAACCATTTGCATATGACCTTGAGCCACTGGCTGGGTGGAACCAGAAGACCCTGACTCCTTTTTTTAACTGGCCTGGCTCTGGGTTTCTGAGGCAGTAAATATTTATGCAAGTAGATCACCCAGTATTCCTTCCATGGAGTGGCTGGTGGGTTTAAACCACCAACCTTCTGATTAGCAGTTAAATGCCTTAGGCACTATGCCACCAGAGCTCTATAGCATATCATCTCTTACATTCCTTTCAGCCATTTCAGGTAACAAGTAACTAAAGTAACTAACTAAAAATCAAAAGTTTCACTTCCCATGTCCCTTCCTTCTTTCTCTTACAAAGTCTCATGCTTTCATGAGTCTGGAGCCATTACAACAAATTCCACCTCTGACACCAACTGCAAAAAGGGTGTGGGGGCAGTGTCTGATGTTTTCTAACTTCACAAGAAACCAAGGGGGAGATAGAATCAAGATGAACATCAATAGCCCAAGGCTGATTTCTATAAGGTGGAAGTTAGACATGCCACCACCTTCAATCTCTTTACCAATTCTGACACCAATTGTCCCTCCCACAGCATTCTCTACTTCTTTGCTGGGTTTGATAATTATTTGTTTCAATGGCCACACATAATTCACAGACAATCCTCATGAATATGGGGTTTATTAGGGAAGTGACAGGTTACATTCCTGGATTAGAAACACTCAGGATACAATTCTTCAATCAGGATAGCTTCTTCTCAGCCATGCCACAGGCACATTTCTCTCTGATCTTGTCCTCTGCCCTGCTTGGGCCAGTGTTACAAAGCTCTTTTAGCTTTGCTGAATAGGTGTTGGTTTTCCTCTAGCTGGTTTCAAGATTTTTAGAAACTGATAAGAAGATGAACTGGCAGAAGACCAATCAAGATGTGTTATTTTTCTGTTTGAATAATGTCAACCCAGAATCCTTTATGTGGTAAAAATATTCTCAGATTAAAAAAAAAAGAAAAAAAGAAGAGAATTTGTCACTGGCAGACCTACCATAAAAGAATCAGGATGGAAGAAAGAAAACGGTAAGCAAAAATAGGTGTAAATGTAACAGGCTTTTCTCTTTTCCTCTTGAGGTTTTTAAATTGTGTTTGAAGGTTGAAGTAAAAATTATAACATCGTTTCATGTCATTCTAAATATATGTAGAGAAAAAATTGGGATCACAATAGCAGGTCATGGACAGAGTGGGAGAAAAATGTAGAACAAAATTCAAAATCATAAAAAGACCAGACTTACTTTCTGACTGAGACAGGTGGAACCTCTGAAACTATGGTGTTTAGACACTTGGTCACACCTGGAACTGAACACTCCCAAGGATCACCTTTCACCCAAACAATAGACAGAATATGAAAACAAACAATAACACATTTGAGGAACACGCTCCTCAGAATAATCAACCATATGAGACCTAAAGTGCAGCATTTGCCCAAAAACAATGTTCAGAAGGCAGGAAGGGGCAGGAAAGAAGGACAAATGGAAATTGGGAACTCAGAGAGGAAGTGGAAAGAATGCTGTTACACTGAGGGGATTTCACCTAATGTCACGAAACAAAATGTATATAAATTTTTGAATGGAAAATTAATTTGCTATGTAAACTTTCACCCAAACCACAATAAAATGTTTTTTCAAAAGTACTATTAGACAAAGCAAAAGGAAATTTTAAAAAATGTTGAAATAACCTACAGAAAAGCAAGAAAAGAGAGAAACGGAAACAGTTGAGAAGGAAAAAAAAAATTATATGCTAGACTTAAGCCCTAACATATCAATTATCTAGATAAACCAATTTAAAAAAGAGATTGGCAGAATGGACTAAAAACATGCTATCTATAAAAACTCATTTCAAATATAACATTATAGGCAGATTGAAAGTAAAAGGGCAGAAAAAGGTATATAAACACTAATCAATGGATAGCAGGTGTATCTATATTAATAGCAGATAAAGCAAACTTCAAAGCAAATAAAATTACCAGAGACAGAGAGAGACATTATATAATAATAATAATAAAGATAGATCTACCAAATAGACATGTTGTTGTTGTTGTTATGTGCCGTCGAGTCGGCCCCGACTCATAGCGACCCCT
>NW_006922383.1:145202-156381 GCF_000298275.1 Orycteropus afer afer | reverse complement strand
GGTCATTGATTCTAGGAGAAGGTCCTCTTATTGTCTCTTTTGGCTTCTGGTAGCCCAGAGTGTTTCTTGTCACTTCTTGTTGTATAGATGGGTCCTCACATTACCTGTATGTCCCTTTGTGTCACTCTGTGTCTTTACTCCCCTTTATAAGACACCATTCAAAAGGGATTAGGTTTAGGATCTACATTACTCTGGTATGACTTAATATTAACACAACAAAAGAAAAGCCCTATTTTCAAACAGGGTCATATTCACAGATACAGGGGTTAGGACATAGGCATATCTTTTTGGGATACATAATTCAATCTACAATAACCATCAACCAATGAGATCTAATAAACATTTATAGAATATCCTTCCTAACAACAGCAGAAAATACATTTTCTTCAAGCGCCCAGGGAACCTATACTAAGACCATATCCCGGGCCATAAAACAAACCTCAAACAACTTAAATTGAAATCATATAGGCTGTGTCCTCTCACTACAATGGAATAAAACTAGAATTCAATAACAGGAAGATAACAGATCCAAATTAGTGTTATGAAGCTATAATTACCCAGATAAAGGCAGTACACAAAAAGAATATGGGCTATATCTCTGATGAACATAGACAAAAAAAATCCCTAGTAAATATATATATATATATATATATATATATATATATCCATAATCAAGTGGGTCTATTTATTATAGGTATGCAAGTCTGGTTCAATACTAAAAAATTGATGTAATTTAACATATTAACAAGCTAAAGAGAAAAATCACATGATCAATATTAATTGATATAGAAACATCATTTGACAAAATTCAACACTAATTCATGGTAGATACTCTCAAAAAAAAAAAAGAATAGAGAGTAACTTCCTTAGCTTGATACAGAGAATCTGCACAAACCTACAACTAACATTATACCTAATGGTAGAAGAATGAATGTTTTCCCCCTAAGTTTGTGAATAAGGTAGGAATGTCTCTACTCTCACCACTCTTATTCAACATGATGCTGGAAATTCTACCATTATAATAAGGCTAGAAATGAAAAGAAAAGCAGATATACTGGAAAGGAAAAAATAAAACTGCACCATTTGGAGATGACATGAAAATGGTAAGGAATCTATAAAAAAAACTCTCAAACTATTAAGCCTGAGTTCAGCAAAGTTACAGGCTCCAATTACTTGTCTCTGTATATATTAGAAATGAAAACATGGATATCAAAAACAAAAATACAACACCATTTACAATCACTCAAAAATACCAACCTGGGCCTCTGCTTTTAACTTAAATTTCCTATCAGAAGCAGGTAAAGAAGATGTGTATTATGGTGGAAGGTCAGAAGACCTGGATTCTACTTCTGGCTCTGTGATTCATTAGCCATGTGACCATAGGCAAACTGGTAACTTAACCTTTTTGAATCTTCATTTCCTCATTTATAAAGGAAGGACAGAAATACCAGCATTGTCTCTTTCATGGAGTTGCTGCGAGGTGGGAGGGGGGCACTTGAAATAATAGATATAAAAATGTTTTGTAACTGTAAAGCACTATTATGTGAGGCATGAGACATTATATTCATACAGTGGTCATTTTGCAGTATATGGTGGGTCACTTAAAAAAGGCTATAATGAGTCGTCACGAGTCTAAATTGACTTGACAGCAACTGGTTTGGTTTTGGGTATTTATTGATTTTCCTCAATAAATAATAAAGGAGATGCATAACACATTTAATCAAACAGGAATACACAACATAAACTATACAGGCATATCTTGGAGATATTGTGGGTTTGGTTCCAGACCACCACAATACAGTGAATATTGCAATAGAGTGAGGCACATCAGTGTTTTGGTTTCCCAGTGCAAATAAAAATTATGTTTACACTATACTGTAGTGTATTAAGTGTGCAATAGCATTATGAAAAAATTTGAAATGTTGTGAGGATTACGATGCCATTAGAAAATGGCTCCAATAGACTTGTCAACAGAGGGTTGCCACAAACCTTCAAGTTGTAAAAAATTCAGTGTCTACAAAGCACAATAAAGTGAAGCATAATAAAACGAAGTATTCCTGTAAAAAAACAATCAAGAGAATGATTAAATTCACCTCTGCATAAAAAAGCTAACTATCCATTCATGGTTTAGGGAATGAGCAATAATGGATGGGAAACTTATTTAAAGAAAAGCATTAAGCTCTCTTAACAAGCAACCCAAGAGACAGAGAGTTATAATTGTTATGTATTAGACAGAACAAAAGTGGCAAAAATAAAATGCTCAGAGAATTTTGGTCTTCCTTACTAGAAGAGCATAGAAACCAATCAATTTGGAGTTCTAGTATAATCTCATTTTAGAGTATAGGTTACTACAGCAAACAAACTTAAAAGTCTCTATGAGCTCATAGCTTATAAATGGAATTTTCTCTTCCTCCCAAACTAAAGCAAAAAACTACATATCCAAAATGTTCAATGCTAAACTTTGTTTTTTAAACTTAGGTTCACACAGGCCATGATTACATAGTTCAAGGAGAATTCCAGGCTTCTGTAAGTCAATGGTAGTTTGTACCATGTTGTCACCCTGCTATATTGTTCTATCACCTGTTTTGGTTTGCAGGTATTTGCATGTGAAGAAGCAGTTGAGCCCAGAATGGAGTCAGGATTCTTAGCTATTAACATGGCTTCAAATAAGACTTTCTGTGTAATTTTAAGCAAGACATTTAACTTTCTTAAATGTCCTATAGCTCCCTTATAATAACAACAATTCCTTACATGTGCATGGGCTGTTAACAATACATTTTTCAGTTGATCCTTACAACTCCACTGTGAGGGAGTCAAAGCAGGCATTATTCTCATTTTATAAAGAAGAAAACTGAAGTCAAACAGCAGAGAAGGGATATCCATATGCAAAAAACAAATAAATGAAAATCTACTTAGATCTTTACTTCACACTATACATAAAAATTAACTCAAAATGGATCACAGACCTAAATGTAAGAGATAAAAGTATAAAACTTCTACAAAAAAAGTAGGAGAATATCTGTGAACTTGGGTTAGGCAAAGATTTTTTTGATATGACATCAAAAGAACCCACCCATACAAGAAAAACATTGATAAATTGAACTTCTTCAAAATTTTGCTTCTCCAATGATCCATTAGGACAATGAAAAGACAAGCCAGAGACTGGGAGAAATTATTTACAAATTATATATCTGATAAATGCCTTGTAACCAGATGATAAGAAGACAAATAGCCCAATTTTGAAAAGTGGACAAAAGAATTGAATAGATATTTTTCCAAAGAAGATATACAAATGGTCAATAAACACATGAAAAAGATGATCAATATCATTAGCCATCAAGGACATACAAACTAAACGACAGTGATATACCACTCCACATCCACTAGGATGCTACAATAAAAACAATGGACAATAACAAGTGTTCACAAGGATGTGGAAAAACTAGAATCCTCATACATGGCTAGTGGGAGTGTAAACTTTGGAAAAGCAGTTTGCAGCTCCTCAAAAAGTTCAACATAGAGTAACCATGTTGTTGTTGTTGCTAGCTGCAGTAGAGTTAGCTGGCCCTGACTCATGGTGACCCCACGCACAATGGAGCAAAATGCTGTCCAGTCCTGCACCATCCTCATGATTGTTTGCAGATCGGACCAGAGTAACCATGTTGTTGTTGCTATTTGCCATGGAGTCGGACCCGACTCATAGCAACCAACCCCTCCTTGGGTTTCTGAGGCAGTCAATCTACAGAAGTAGATTGTCCAACCTTCCTTCCAAGGAGTGGCTGGGGGCTTTGAACCACCAGCCTTCTGGTTAGCAGTCAAGTGCTTTAGGCACTAGGCTACCAGAGCTCCCAGAGTAACCATATGATCCAGCAATTCCACTCTTAGGTACATAGCCAAGAGAACTGAAAACACCTGTCTGTACTAAAACTTGCATGTGAATGTTGTTAGAGTATTAATCATAATTATTAGAACTTGGAAAGAATCCAAGTGTCCATTAACTGATGAATGGATAAACAAAATATGGTATATACATTCAGTGGAACATCACTCAGCAATAAGAAGGAATAAAATACTGATATATGCCACAACATGGATGAACCTCAAAAACATGCCCAGTGAAGAAGCCAGACATAAGAGACCACATATGGTATGATTCCATTTATATAAAATTTCCAAGAAAAGAAAATCTATAGACACAGGAAGCAGATCAATGGGTTCTTGGGACTGAAGGTGGGAGCAGGAATTGACTGCAAATGGGCAAAAGGGAACTTTTTAGGTGATAAATATATTCTAAAACTGGATTGTGGTGATGGCTGCACAACTCTAAATTTACTAAAAATCATTGAATTGTATACATACAATGGATGGATTTTATGGTATGTAAATTATTTTTTCAATAAAACAGTTTTTAAAAATCACCGAGTAAATCTGCACTGAAAAACAAAAACAGCTGAGGAGGGACTAAACTACAGGTCTTCAGTGTTCCCTCCTCTGTTCTATCACTTGCTTTTGAGAAATGATGAGAATAACTAAGTTTTTTCAAAAAGTTAATATCATCAAAAGGAAAGTAATAACTCTACCAGGTTTTTAAAATACAAAATAATTTAAAATGCCAGGTGCTATTGCTATTTTGATCTAGTCTATAGTATACATGTTTTAGAAAATTTTCTACTTTAAATTATTTACATTTCATAAACCCAGAGAAATTTTGTAGTATGTAACTACATTGTAATATGAACTTAATTACCCTACAACTTATATCAGAAAGCATCACTCTATGTAATTTCTAATATACAAAATAGTACAGTTCTTTAAAATTAGGTAAAAGTTTAATATCACTGTTTGACTCACTGTGTGGCTAATAAGGCTCAGAGCATCTTCAAAATAGTCCCAAACTTCTTCTAGGGGACAGTGCTCTGCACCTGATGCCCCATCTGGCACTGAGACATTAATCAAGTTGTGCATGCATTTGCTGGAAATCAAAAGGAGAAAAACTCATCACTTAAGGAAAGAGATCATTGGCTTCGTGGCCAGCATAAGAAAAATCTGGATCTTATTACAGACTAACAGCTTCAACACACTTCTGTTCTTGCCTCAATTGTATCTGGCCTCCAATCTCAGAAGACAGATTTTTGAAGCTGTAAAAGAGATAGACCAGTCCCTCCTTTTACCATGCTTACAGTTGTCTTTCAGTCTTTTTTAGTTTCTTCCTCTAAGGAGAGGATCCCTGGCGGCAAGGTGGTTAAAGTGCTTGGATGCTAACCCAAAGGTTGGTGGTTTGAACCTACCAGCCACTCCTTGGGAGAAAGATGAGGCAGTCTGCTTCCATAACGATTTACAACCTTGGAAACCATAAGTGGCAGTTTTACTCGGTCCTACAGGGGGTCCCTATGTGTTGGAATTGACTCCACAGCAGGTTTTTTTTTTTTTTTTTTTTGGCCCTAAGGAAATGTGGCTGGTTATTATAATATGTGAGCTGGTTCAATTTATAAGCACTTTAAAACAGCTCATTACATCCTCAAATAGGCAAGGGATTGGGATTTTAATTGAGAACAATTACAGAAGAACTGTCTCTTTTTATCTTAGAATAGGAAGACTACAATGAAGTTTTCCAGAGAAAAATCACATAACATCTATTTTTCTCCACATCTGGGCACAGAAAATATATACAATCTCCAATAAAAATATATACTGTACAACATCTACTTGTCCTTAAAGAAAGGTGTTTAGGGAAAAAAAAATGAGGCAAATACAGCAGATTGTTAACACTTGTTAAATTTGGGCAATGGATACATTGATAGTTGTTATTTTAATCTCTGTACTTTTCAGTACATTTGGAATATTTAGTATTAAAACAAAAGAAAGGTGCTTAGTGGTTATACACATAGACTTACACAAAGAAACAGCTTTTACCCCTCTTTTTCTCCTTTGGGAAACCAGACTCCTTAATCTTGCTAAATATGTCTTGGTCTGTAATGCAAATCTCAATATGGAGTTGTTCTGGGAGCTTTTACGCCAGGAATTACAGTAGAGTGCTTCTCCACAATCACCTTTAAGCATGGCCAGTTGAGTATAACTGATGACTTATGGGGCATTGGCTATAGCTCTTTTGGCTATGAAAAAGCCTTGACTAAGCATTGAATTAAGGTGGTCTGGTGGGGCTGTGGTTAAAGCATTGGGCTACTAACCAAGATGTCAGTGGTTTGAACCCATCAGCTGCTCCAAGGGAGAAAGATGAGGTAATCTGATTCTGTAAAGATTTACAGCCTTGGAAACCCTATAGGGCAGTTTTACTCTGTCTTATAGGGTCACTATGAGTTGAAATAGATTTGATGGCAATGGGAAGGTGTTGAATTACATTTACTAACCTGTATTCCAAAACATCGATGGAATCTTTCTTTTTGTGCAGCAATAAAGCCCTTTTCAAGGCCTTTACAGCAATGGATGGATAGTATGCAGGAGTTTCCATCACTAATGCTAGATAGAGGAAGGAAAGAAAAAATTTTTCAAACACCGTAATCTCATCCATCATAGTTTTCATCCCAGGCTACATTTGCTTTTTCTAGCTAAACTTGTCTGAAACAGATTGACAACAACAATAACAAGAACAAATAATTTTATAAAATGATGAATCCACAGATACCTTCAGAGAAAGTTTCTACTTTCTGAACAGATTACCATAGTAAGATTGCCAGGTTGCATCCTTTCTTCAGCAAATATCAACAGAGAGTCTACTTTTTCTGTGACCCTGAACATAGTCATACTGTGAAGCATTAATCTTTTTGTTTTTAATTTTTTAAATTTTTATTGTGATTTGGGTGAAAGTTTACAGAGCAAATTCATTTTCTATACAGTTCATACACATTTTTTCTCATGATAATGACTGTAATTCCCTACAATGTAACAGCTCTCTTCCCACTTCCTCTCCATGGTTACCTCTTCCCTGTGTCTTCCCTGTGTCCTTCCCTTTCATGCACTCCTGCCACCCAAGCTATCTCCCTGTGCCAACATTGCCCTTCTGTTCTCCCACGATTGATCACTCCAGGGAGTGTATCTACCTGATGTAAATGTTCACCCATATGCTTGTCTGTTGTTTGACTGGAAGCCACAGGAATGAGCTCAGTTCCAGACCTGAAGGGTAACTAGGGGCCATAGTCTCAGGGGTCTCACCAGCTCTATCAGACCAGCAAAGCTGGTCTTTTTTTTTTTATGATCTTGAGTTTTGTTCCACACTATTCTCCCACTCTATCCAGGACCTCCTGCCCATAACCCTCTGAGTGGTTGACAGTGGTAGCCGGGTACCATCTAGTTCTTCTGGTCTCATGGTCATATAGGCTGAAGATCACATGGTCTACAAGTCTCAGGGACTAATTTTTTCCATGTGTCTTTGCTTTCTTCATTGTTCTTTGCTACAGATGAGGAGAGACCCATCGTTGCATCTAGATGGTCACTTGCAAGCTTTTAAGACCCCAGTTGCTACTCACCAAAGTAGGATGTGGAACAATGTTTTTGTGTAGTATATTATGCCAGTTGAACTTGATGTCTCCTGCGACCATGGTCCCAAGCCCACAGATCCAAATACTCACTTCCTCTGGGTAGCTGGCTGTGGCCAAGAAGCCACCACAACCTTGCTCCTTGTCAGCTCTACTATAAACCCAGACATTCTTACAGCACATACAAATACACATGTAGAAACATCATCTGCCAACTCTGGATATGGTCATGGGCACACTTCCCCCTTCCTAGACATACCTATTCAGCCTATTCACCCATCTATCCACCTATAGATCAATGTGATGCAATAATTTTGTGAATCAGAGTCAAGTAGAGGCATGGTAAGCAGGAAACAGAGCAGATCAGTAAAAGAACACTGATCAAACAGATTTATACTGCAATATATACTTTTTTAAAAATTAATTTTGTTGTTGTTGAGAATATACACAGCAAAACACCTATTCAACAGTTTCTATATGCACACTTCAGTGACATACATTACATTCTTTGAGTTGTGCAACCATTCTCACCCTCCTTTTCTGAGTTAGTCCTCCCCTATTAACATAAACTCACTGCCCCCTAGAGTTCTATCTAATCTTTCAAGTCACTGTTGTCAACATGATACCGTATCTTTAAAAATCATATTAGATCTTTAAAAAGCACAATGCTCAAGGGAGACATTCTTTACTAGTTATCTTAGTTATCTACTGCTGCTATAACAGAAATATCACAAGTGGAAGTCTTTAATAAACAGATATTTATTGTCTCACAGTTGAGGAGGCTAGAAATCCAAATTAAGAGTGCTACCACTAGGCGAAGGCTTTCTCTCTCTCTATTGGCTCTGGAGGTCTTTCTCTTTTCTGAGCTTCCACTCCTGGGCAATCTTCATGTGGCTTGGCATTTCTCCTTCCTGGCTCAACTTCTGTCAATTGCTTGTTCAATCTTTTTTAAATAAATCAAAAGAGATTCACTGAAGATACACCCTACACTAATCCTGTCTTATTAACATAACAAAGACAATCCATTTCCAAATGGGATTATAACCACAGTATAGAGGTTAGGATTTAAAACATATATTTTGTTTGGGGACACAGTTTAGCAGTTAAGCTAAACTATTTTTTGGTTTTAAGAAGACACCTGGGGATATTTTTGGTTTAGGTTTTAAAGATTATCTCAGAGCAATAGTTTCAGAGGCTCACCCAGCCTCCTTGGCTCCAGAAAGTCTGGAGTCTATGAGCTTTTGAAATTCTGTTCTGTATTTTCCCACTTTTGATCAGGATTCCTCTATATGCTTCTTAATCACAATGTTCAGTAATGGTAGATGTGCACAATCCAGTTCTTCTGGTCTCATGGCAAAGATGGCAGTAGTCAATGGAGAAAGTAGCCACACATTCCACATTCTCCTCCTATTCCTGACTCTCCTTTATCTGTTGCTACAGGTGAATAGAGACCAATTGTTGTGCCTTGCGTGGCTGCTTGCAAGCTTTTAAGACCCCAGGCACTATACAAAGAACTAGGAGGAAGACCAGAAGCATTAACATGTTATTAGGCAAAGTAACAGGGATGTCCCATGAAATCATAACCCTAAACCTCCAAACCAAGGAAAGTAATCTCATGAAGTTTTTTATTGTACACAAGCAGCCTCAGCACAGTTTTTTTTTGTTATTGTTGTAAATATAATCACACAACTTTTGCCAATTGAAGTTTTTACAGTGTACAACTTATTGACAGCAATTATAATAATCAGCTGTGCAACTTTACCCAATCAATGCATTTTTCCATCATTGTTAACCCTTCCTTTCTCCCTCCCTTCCTTCCTCGGTAACCACTTATAAATTTTGGTCTCTGCACATTTGCCTCTTCTTGTCTTTTTATATAATTGAAATAAAAAATATTTATCCTTTTGTGATTGACTTATTTCACTCAGCATAATGTCTTTAAGCTCTATCCATATTGTCTCATGTATCAAGACTTCATTTCTCCTACTGGCTGTATGTATGTAGTTTATCCATTCATCTATCGATGAGCATTTAAGTTGTTTCCACCTTTTGACTACTGTAGTTAGTGCTACAATGGACACTGGTGTGCAAGTCTCTGTTTGAGTCTCTACTTTCAAGTCTTTTGGGTATATACCTAGGAGTGGAATTGCTGGGTCATATGGTAGTTCTATTTTTAGTTTTTTGAGGGACCATCACACTGTTTTCCACAATGGCAGTACTATTTGGCATTCTCACTAGCCGTGGATAAGGATTCCTATCTTCTCACATCTTCACCAACATTTGTTATTATTATTACTTTTTTTTTTTTTTAGTCTTTGTCATCCTAAACCAAAACCAAAGCTGTTGCCGTCAAGTCAATTCCAACTCATAGCAGTCCTATAGGACAGAGTAGAACTGGAAACCATATAGGCTTTCCAAGGCTATAAATCTTTATAGAAGCTAACTGCCACATTTTTCTCCCATGGAGCAGCTGGTGAGTTTGATCCTCTGACCTTTCAGATGGCAGCTGAGGGCTTAACCACACCAACAACACCAGGCCTCCTTTACCCATCTTAGTGGGAGTGAAATGGTATCCCACTATGGTTTTTATTTGAATCTCTCTGATGGCTAATGATGTTGAACATCTTTTCATGTATTTGGTAGCCATTTGAATGTCCTCTGGTGAAATATCTATTCAAGTCTTTTGCTCATGTTATTATGACTGGGTTATTTGACTTTTTGTTGTTGTCAGAGTTCTCTATATATTTTAGTTATTAGATTTTTAATGGATATACGGTGTCTGAAAATACTCTCCCAGTCTTGTCTTTTCCCTTTTTTGGTAAGGTCTTTTGATAAACAAAAGTTTTTAATGTTTATGAAGTCTTATTTATTTATTATGTGTTTTGCTGTTTGGACTTTTGCTGTTATATTAGAATCCATTGTTCAAAGTTAGGTTTGACAGCATTGCCCCTGAATTTTCTTCTAAGATTTTTATGGTTTCAGTTTTCACAGTTAGGTCCTTAATCTATTTTGAATTCATTTGGTGTGAGGCATGGATCCTGTCTCATTTTTCTGCATGTGGAAATCCAATTTTCCCAATATCATTTTATTGAAGAGACTCTTCTTTCCTCATCAAATGGACTTAGCATATTTGTCAAAAATCAGTTGACCGTAATAGGTATGTGGGCTTATTTCTGGACTCTGAATTCCATTTCATTGTTCTACAGTTATATCAGTACCAGACTGTTTTGATTAGTACAGTTGTATAAAACCCAAAAACAAACTCACTGCCATTGATTGTGACTCATAGCAACCCCTCCTTGGTTTTCGAGGCAATATCTCTATGGAAGTTGACTGCCCAATCTTCCTTCCAAGAAGTGGCTGGTGGGTTTGAACTGCCAGCCTTCTGGTTAGCAGTCACATGCCTTAGGTACTACACCATCAGAGCTCAGAAAGTGTGGGTCCTCATACTTTATTCTTCTCTTTCAACATTGCTTTTGTTATTTAGGGCCTCTTGCCATTCTATATAAAGTTGAGGGCTGGTTTTTCCATTTCAGTAGAGAAGGCTATTATTGGGATTTTAATCAGAATTGCAGTGAATCTATAGGTTACTTTTGGTGTAATGACATCTTAACAACATTAAATCTTCCAATCCATGAAAATAGATTCACAATACAATTCCTAGGTATTTTATTCTCTTAGATTGT
>NW_006922383.1:143842-144549 GCF_000298275.1 Orycteropus afer afer | reverse complement strand
TGTTTGCTTCATAGAATGAATTAGGCAGTGCTCCTTCCTTCTCTATCTTTTGGAAGAGTTTAAACAGGATTGGTGTCAATTCTCCTGTAAATGTTTGGTAGATTTCCTGAGTGAAGTCATCTGGTGCAGGCCTTTGTGTGTGTGTGTGTGTGGGGGGAGGTTTTGAATCACTTTTAGATCTCTTCACTTGTTATGGGTCTGTTGAAATTTTCTATTTCACTTGCATCAGTTTGGGTAGGTTGTGTGCTTCAAGAATTTTTCCATTTCATCTAGGTTATTCAGTTTGTTGCTGTATAGGGAGCTCTGGTGGTGTAGTGCCTAAGGTATTTGACTGCAAACCAGAAGGCTGGCAGTTCAAACCCACCAGCCACTCCTCGGAAGGAAGATGGGACAATCTACTTCCATAATGATACTGCTTTGGAAACCCATGGAAGGGTCGCTATGAGTTGGGACTGACTCTATGGCAGTGAGTTTGGTGGGTTTTTTTTTTTAGTTGTCCATAATATTCTGTCATAATTCTCTTTATTTCTATTGGGTCAGTTGTCATTTCCCCTCTTTCATTTCTTATTTTTTGTTATTTGTATCTTATATCTTTTTTTAATTTTTCAGTCTAACATTTACAGGAGAATTGACACCAATCCTGTTTAAACTCTTCCAAAAGATAGAGAAGGAAGGAGCACTGCCTAATTCATTCTATGAAGCAAACA
>NW_006922383.1:141798-143207 GCF_000298275.1 Orycteropus afer afer | reverse complement strand
CCTCGGAAGAAAGGTTGGGCAATCTACTTCTGTAGTGATACCACCTCGGAAACCCAAGGAGGGGTCGCTATGAGTCAGGTCCGACTCAACGGCACATAACAACAACAACATATAGTCTATACTGAAGAATGATCCATGTGCACTGGAGTAGAATGTTTATTGTGCTGTTGTTTGGTAGAATGTTCTAAATATGTCTATTAACTTTAGTTGGTTTATAATGTCATTCAGATCCTCTGTTTCCTTGTTGATCTTCTTTCTAGATGTTCTATCCAATATTGAAAATGGTGTCTTGAAGTCTCCAACTACTACTGTAGTGCTAGCTACTTCTCCCTTCAATTCTATCAGTGTTTGCTTTATATTTAGGTGCTTCAATGTTGAGTGCATATATATGTATGACTATTAAATTTTCTTGAGTGGACCCTTTTGCTACTATATAATGTCCATTTTTATGTACCAGATTTTGTTTTAAGGTCTACTTTATCTAATATTAAGATTGCCACCTCAGTTCTCTTTTGGTTATTGTTTGCACTGGATTTTTTTTTGTTTGTTTGTTTTTTTACACTATACTGCTTTGTCAATACAAAAGAAACACTTAACATGATAATGACTGTCAAAGATAACTAACCCTAAAATTTCTAGATGCATTTAATAGGCCTCTAGAACTGGAGTTCCATTATGCAAGGAGCAGAGGCTACTATGGCATGTGCATAAAATATATACTATCTGCTCCATGGCCCTAGGAATTATGTCTTGGCACATCAAGGAAAGGTAAATGTGACTCTTATGTTCCTAAATGCAAACCAAACTCACTGCTGTTGAGTTGGATCCAATTCATAGCAACCCCTCCTTGGGTTTCTGAGGCAGTCTCACCACAGAAGTAGATTGCCCAATCTTCCTTCTGAGGAGTAGCTGGTTGGTTTGAACTACCAGCCTTCTGGTTAGCAGTCAAATGCCTTAGGCACTATGCCACCAGAGCTCCTTTGTGTTCCTAATAACTTTAGTAATCACACTTATGCTTCTGAGAAGGGTGAGAGATAAACAGATAAGAAGATTAGGCCATTTCCTGCAGTATATTCCCATACAGGCACTGGGCTCCCAAAAGTCCTACTTTTAGCTAAACCAGAAATTAGAGGTGGCAGTTGTGTTAAAAAATGTTACCAATATTCTTCTGAGCACTTTGATAAATTGCTTAGATATCTTTGAACAGTGAAGCTATCATCTCTAGCTTGTTGTTGTTGTTATGTGCCGTCGAGTCGGACCCGACTCATAGAGACCCCTCCTTGGGTTTCTGAGGCAGTATCACTATGGAAGTAGATTGCCCAATCATCTCTAGCTACACACTTACACACTCATTCACTACCGTCGAGTCGGTTTGACTCATAGCGACCCATCCTTGGGTTTCCGAGGTG
>NW_006922383.1:137924-141574 GCF_000298275.1 Orycteropus afer afer | reverse complement strand
AGAATAAAATACTACCCGGTCCTGCACCATCCTCATAATTTTTGCTATGCTTGAGCCCATCATTGGAGCCACTTGTCAATCCATCTCCTTGAGGGTCTTCCCCTTTTTCGTTGACTCTTTGCTTTACCCAGCATGATCTCCTTCTCCAGGGACTGGTCCCTTCTGAGAACATGAACAAAGTACAAGAGAGGATGTCTGCTCATTCTCACTTCTAAGGAGCTGTTCTTCCTCTAAGACAGATTTGTTTGTTCTTCTAGTAGTCCATCTTCGCCAACACCACAATTCAAAGGAATGAATTTTCCTGGGGTCTTCCTTATTCATTGTCCAGCTCTCACATGTATTTGATGCTACTGAAAAGACAATAGCTTGGGTCAGGGACACCTTAGTCTTCAAAGTGACATCTTTGCTTCCTAACACTTTAAAGAGGTCTTCTGCAGATTTGCTTGATACAATACGTCATTTGATTTTTTTGTATGCTACTTCCATGGGCATTGATTGTGAATCCAAGTAAAATGAAATCCTCGACAATGTTATTCTTTTCTCCATTTATCATGATGCTGCTTATTGGTCCATTTGTGAGGATATTTGTTTTCTTTATGTTGTATAATCCATACTGAAGGCTGTATTGTTTGATCTTCATCAGTAAGTGCTTCAAGTCTTCTTCACTTTCAGCAAGCAAGGTTGTGTCATCTGCATATCACAGGTTGTTAATGAGTTTTACTCCAATCTTGATACTGCATTCTTCATATAATCTACTTGCTCAGCATACAGATAGAATAAGAATAGTGAAAGGATATAACCCTGATGCACACATTTCCTGATTTTAAATCATGAAGTACCCTCTTCTTCTGCTTGAACAACTGCCTCTTGATCTATGTACAGGTTCCTCGTGGGCACAATTAAGTGTTCTGAAATTCCCATTCTTTACAATGTTATCCATAATTTGTTATGATCCACACTGTTGAATGTATTTGCATAGTCAGTAAAATGCAGGTAAACATCTTTCTGGTATTTGCTTTCAGCCAAGGTCCATCTGACATCAGCAATGATATCCCTTGCTCCACATCTCCTTCTGAATCCAGCTTGAATTTCTATCTATGTATTACTACAATCAGTTTCGAATTATCTTTAGCAAATTTTACTTGTGTGTGATATTAATGGTATTATTTGATAAGTTCCACATTTTGTTGAATTATCTTTCTTTGGAATGGACACAAATATAGGTCACTTCCAGTCAGTTGGCCAGGTAGCAAAGTTCCAAATTATTTGGCATAAACAAGTGAGTGCCTACAGTGCAGCATCCATTTGTTGAAACATCTTAGTGGGTATTCCATCAATTCCTTGAGCCTCAATTTTCACAATTTTTTCAGTGGAGCGTGGACTTTTTCATTCAATACCATAGGTTCTCGATCATCTGTTACCTCCTGAAATTGTTGAATGGTGATCAATTGTTTTTGGTACAGTGAATCTATGTATTCCTTCAATCTTCTTTTGATGCTTCCTGCACCATTCAATATATTGCTCAAAGAATCCTTCAATATTGCAACTTGAGGCTGGAATATTTTCTTCAGTTCTTTCAGCTTGAGAAATGCCAAGCCTGTTTTTCTCTTTGATTTTCTAACTCCAGGTCTTTGCACATTTCATTATAATACTTTGTCTTCTTGAGCTACCCTTTGAAATCATCTGTTCATCTCTTTTACTTCATTATTTCTCCCATTCACTTTATCTTCTTTCTGTTCAAGAGCAAGTTTCAGAGTCTCTTCTGACCTCCATTTTAGTCTTTTCCTTCTTTCCAGTCTTTTTAATAACCTTCTGCTTTCCACATATGTATGACGACCTTGATATCATCGCACAACTTGTCTGGTCTTTGGTCATTGGTATTCAATGCATCAAATGTATTCTTCAGATGGTCTCTAAATTCAGGTGGGATATACTCAATGTCATATTTGGGCTCTCGTGGACTTGTTTTCATTTTCTTCAGCTTCAACTTAAACTTGCATATGAGCAATTTGTGGTCTGTTGCACAGTCAGCTCCTGGCCTTGTTTTGACTGATAGTATTGAGCTTCTCCATCACCTCTTTCCACAGATATAGTTGATTTAATTCTTGTGTATTCCACCTGGTGAGGTCTGTGTGTATAGCTGCTGTTTATGTTGTTGCTAAAAGGTATTTGCAATGAATAAGCTCTTGGTCATGCAAAATTCTATACTGTGGTCTCCAGTATCATTTCTATCACCAATGCCATATATTCCAACTACCATTGCTTCTTCTTTGTTTCCAACTTTCACATTCCAATCACCAGTTTTTATCAACACATCTTGAATGCATGTTTGGTCAATTTCAGACTGCAGGAGTTGGTAAAAATCTTCAATTCTTCATCTTTGGCTATAGTGGTTGGTGCATAAATTTGAATAACAGCAGTATTAACTGGTCTTCCTTTTAGGTGTATGGATATTATCCTATCACTGACAGCACCACACTTCAGGCTAGATCTCAAAACATTCTTTTTGATGATGAATGCAATGCCATCCCTCTGCAATTTGTCATTCCCAGCATAGTAGACCATATGATTGTCTGATTTTAAATGGCCAATATCAGTCCATTTTAGCTCACTAATGCCTAGGATAGGGAACTGTGGTGGCACACTGGGCAAGGCATTTGGCTGCTAACCAGAAAGTCAGTAGTTCAAACCCACCAGCTCCTCCAAGGCAGGAAAATAAGGCAATCTACTTCCTTAAAGATTTACAGCCTTGGAAACCCAATGGGGGTCACTATGAGTCAGAATCAACTTGATGGCAGTGGGTTTTTTTTTCTAACGCCTAGGATATCAATCTTTATGCATTCATTTCATTTTTTACAAGTTCTAACTTTCCTAGATTCATACTTTGTACATTTCATGTTCTAATTATTAATGTATGTTTATAGCTGTTTCTTCTCCTTTTGAGTCATGCCACATCAGCAAATGAAGGTCCCAAAAGCTTTAGTCATCTATGCCATAAAGGTTGACTGTACATTTAGGAGGCAGCTCTTGCACTGTGAGTGCCTTCCAACCTGAGGGAGTCATCTTCCGGCAATATATTATACATTGTTTAACTCCTCTTCATGTTTTCAGTGGCCAGTTTACTCAGAAGTGGAGCTCATCACATCCTTCTTCCTAGTTTGTCTTAGTCTGCAAGCTCTGCTGAAACCTGTCCATCCTGCATGACCCTGGTGGCATTTGAAATACTGGTGGCATAGCTTCCAGCATCACAGCAACATGCAAATCACCAAAGTATGACAAACTGAAAGATGAATGTTGTTGTTGTTAGATGCCATCAGGTCATCTACAACTCATAGCAAACATATGCACAGCAGTACAAAACACTGCCTGGTTCTGCACCAGCCTCATGATCCTTGGTATACCTGAGCCCATCATTGTAGCCACTGTGTCAATCCATCTCTTCATTGACCTCCCCTTTACCAAGCATGATATCCTTCTCCAGGTAATGGTTCCTCCTGACAGCATGACCAAAGTAGGAGAGATAAAGTCTCAACATTCTCGCTTCCAAGGACCATTCCAGCTGCACTTCATTCAGGACAGATATATTAGTCCTTTTAGCAGTCCACGGTACTCTTAGCATTCTTCTCCAACACCACAACTCAAAAGCATCA
>NW_006922383.1:134729-137019 GCF_000298275.1 Orycteropus afer afer | reverse complement strand
TTCCACATTCTGTGGGATCACCTTTCTTTGGAATGGGTAGAAATATGGATCTCTTCCAGTCAGTTGGCCAGGTAGCTGTATTCCAAATCTCTTGGCATAGCTTACTGGGTGCCTCCAATGGGGCATCCATTTGTTGAAACATCTCAATGGGTATTCCATCAATTCCTGGAGCCTTGTTCTTTGCCAGTTTCTTTAGTGCAGCTTCAACTTATTCCTTCAATATATTCTTGAACATATGCCATCTCCTGAAATGGATGAAGACTGACCAGTTCTTTTTGGTACAGTGGCACTGTGTATTCCTTCTATCTTCTTTTGATGTTTCCTCCATCATTCAATACTTTGCCAATAGAATCTTTCAGTATTGCAACTCGAGGCTTAAATTTTTCCCTCAGTTCTTTCAGCTTGAGAAATGCTGACAGTGTTCTTCCCTTTTGGTTTTCTAACTCCAGGTCTTTCCACATTTCATTATAGTAATTGGCTTTATCTGGTCAAGCTGCTCTTTGAAATCTTCTGTTTAGCTCTTTTATCACTTCTTCCATTTGTGTTAGCTATTCTCTGCTCAAGGGCAAGTTTCAGAGTCTTTTCTGACATGCACTCTGGTCTCTTCTTTCTTTTCTGTCTTTTTAATGATCTCTTGCTTTCTTCATGGATGATGTTCTTGATGTCATCCCACAATTCCTCTGGTTTTCAGTCACTGGTGTTCAATGCATCAAATCTATTCTCTAGATGGTCTCTAAATTCAGGAGGGATATATTCAAGGTCATATTTTGGCTTTCATGGACTTGTTTCAATTGTCTTCAACTTCCAGTTGAACTTGCATATGAACAGTTGATGGTTTGTTCCACAATCAGCTCCTGGCCTGGTTTTCGCTAAAAATATTGAGCTTTTCCATTGCCTCTTGCCACAGATGCAGTCAACCTGATTCCTGTGTACTCCATCTGGTGAAGTCCACGGGTATAGCCGCCATTTGCATTGCTGAAAAAAGGTATTTGCAATGAATGAGTCGCTGGTCTTGAAAAATTCTATCATGCAATCTCCAGCATTATTTCTGTCACTAAGGCCAAATTTTCCAACTATCGGTAATTCTTCTTTGTTTTCAACTTTTGCATTCCAGTCACCAGTGATAATGAACACATCTTGCTTGCATGTTCAGTCAATTTCAGACTGCAGAAGTTGATAAAAATCTTCAATTTCCTCATCTTTGGTTTTGGTGGTTGGTGTGTAAATTTGAATGATAATACTATTACCTGGTCTTCCTTGTAGGCGTATGCATATTATCCTATCACTGATAGCATTGTACTTCAGGTGGGATCTTGAAACATCCTTTGTGATGAATGCCACACCATTCCTCTTCAAACTGTCATTCCCAGCATAGTAGATCACATGATTGTCTGATTCAAAATGGCCAAAACTGGTCCATTTCAGCTCATTAATTCCTAGGATATCAATCTTTATGTGTTCCATTTCATTTTTGTAAACTTCCAGGTTTCCCGGATTCATACTTCATACATTCCATATTCTGATTTTTAATGGATGTTTGCAGCTGTTTCTACTAATTTTGAGTCGTGCCACATCAGCAAATGGAGGTCCCAAAAGATATACTTTATACATATCATTAAGGTTGGTTCTATTCTGATAAGGCAGCTCTTTCCCAGTTGTATTCTGAATGCCTTCTGACCTAAGGGGCTCATCTTCCTGCACTGTATTGGACAATGTTTCCAGGCTATTCATAACGTTGCTCAGTAATGTATCAGACGATGTTTCTCTGCTATTCATAAGGCTTTTTCCTGGCCATTCTTTGAGAAGTGGATGGCCTCTTCCTTCTTTCTAGTCTGTCTCAGTCTGTAAGTTGCATTGAAACCTGTGCACCATGTGCAACCCTGCTGGCTTCTGAAACACTGGTGGCACAACCTCAAGCCTCACAGCAACATTAAAGCTACCACAGCATGACAAACTGACAGGCAAG
The DNA here is from genome assembly GCF_000298275.1 of Orycteropus afer afer. Classification (NCBI taxonomy): domain Eukaryota; kingdom Metazoa; phylum Chordata; class Mammalia; order Tubulidentata; family Orycteropodidae; genus Orycteropus; species Orycteropus afer. Next base: position 135,053 of record NW_006922383.1, on the reverse strand, counting down.
TTCGTCTCCCTTAGCTGTTGGAAACCTCTCTGCCCTCCCCTAATTCTTACCTGGATTCTGCTGCTTTTGTCATCCCCAGTGTTCCCTCCCTTTCCTGCCTCTGGGGGGTGGGTCCTGTCTCCTGGCCCATTACCTTGATCTCACACTTCTGTCGTCCCTGGTGTTCCTTCCCTTTCCTGCCTCTGGGGGTGGGTAAGGATAATATGGATATCAAGGATATTGTTCGATAATATCCACATTCTGTGGGATCACCTTTCTTTGGAATGGGTACAAATATGGATCTCTTCTAGTTAGTTGGCCAGGTAGCTGTCTTCCAAATCTCTT
>NW_006922383.1:122244-123469 GCF_000298275.1 Orycteropus afer afer | reverse complement strand
GTAGAAACAAGGGAGCAGGATACAGACACATCCCTAAGAAAGAAAGCAGCAATGAAACTCCCTGATAAGGAATTCAAAAGAATTATACTTAGGTACCTTCAATGGATTGAGAGACAGATCAAGGGAAACACTGACAAAATTAAGGAAAAACAGACAAACCCCTAGTATAATTTCAGAAGAAAATAAAAGAACAAAGTGACAACATAAATGAAAAATTAGAAATGATACAAAATCTACAGGTAGAAATCCAGAAGATTAATAATAAATTTTCAGAAATAGATAACACATTGAAAGGGCAAAGGAGTAGAATCAAATCAATGGAAGACAGAATGAGATTGAAGACAAACACCTGAATACATTTTTGGAAAGGGATCAATCAGAAAAAAGATCAAAACAAAATGAAGAAAGCCTAAGATTCACATGGGATACCATCAGAAGGAATAACCTACACATAATTTGAATTCCAGAACAGGAAGATAAAAATAAAACCACTGAGAAAATTGTCCAAGATTTGTTGGAAGAGAACTCCCTGATTCCTCAGCAAAAACCATGCAGGTGAGAAGGCAATGGGATGGTATATACAAAACCCTGAAAGAGAAAAATTTCCAATCAAGAATTATATACCCAGCAAAACTGTCCCTTAAATATGATGGTGAAATTAGGACATTTTCAGATAAGCAAAATTTAAGGGAATTTGTTAAAACCAGACCAACCTTACAGGAGATACTAAAGGAAGTCCTTCAAACAGAGAACCAATAACAGCAAAAAATAACTGACCATTAATACACATGATGACATAACACAGAAACCAACACAGTTATGGAAGTGTCCAAAGTAAAATGAGCTTTCAAAATTGTAAACAGGGAACCAGAGACATCAATTGACAAATGAGGACAACTACTAACCAAAAAGAGGGAAAAAATAGTGGAGTTACAGAACTTCTAAATGGTGAGGAATTCAAGAGAGTTGCAAGATAGAATGGACTGTTCTAAAAATGATAAACATTCACATCACAATAAAGAAGATGACAAGCACAAATATTTAGTAAATACTAAAATAACAGCATTGAAAGAAATGATAACATGATTCATAAACGAAATGAGCTCAGCACAGATAATTATATCAAACTATGAAACCAGAAACTCTCGTGGCATGGTGCCTAAGGCATTTGACTGCTAACCAGAAGGCTGGTGGTTCACACCCACCAGCCACTCTTGAGAAGGAA
>NW_006922383.1:119068-121909 GCF_000298275.1 Orycteropus afer afer | reverse complement strand
AGAAAACATAAGCCATCAATATGCTGTCTACAAGAGACATACCTTACAGACAAAGACAAAAATAGACTAAAAATGAAAGGTTAGAAAAAGATACATCAAGCAAATGGCAACCAAAAAAGAACAGGAGTGGCAAAATTAATTTCTGATAAAATTGACTTTAAGACAAAAATTATCATAAGAGACAAGGAAGGACATTATATAATGATTAAAGGAATGAACAAGAAGATATAACCATAACAAATATCTATAGACCCAATGAAAGAGCCCCAAAATACATAAACCAGACTTTAAGAGAACTGAAAAGACAAATAGATGACTCCCCAGTCATTGTAGGAGATTTTAAAACACCACTCTCAATCAATGATAGAACAACTGGAAAGAAACTTAACAAAGACACAGAAAAACTAAACAATAAAATCAACCAACTTGACCTTATAGGCATCTACAGGGCACTTCACCCAACAACAGCACAATATACATTCTTTTCCAGTGTACATGGAACATTCTCCATGATTGACCTTATGTTACGTCATAAAGCAAGCCTTAATAAACTTAAAAACTTTGAAATACTGCAAACCATCTTCTCAGTTCACAATGCTATCAAATTAGAAATCAACAATTGGAAGATCAATGGAAAAAGAGCAAACACATGGAAACTGAACAACAACCTCTTGAAGAAAAACTGGATAATAGAATAAATAAAAAATGAAATTTAAAAAAATGCCTTTAATCAAACAAGAATGAAAACACAACATACCAAAATCGTTGGGACACAGCAAAAGCAGTGATCAGAGGCCAATTTATAGCAATAAATGTACACATCAAAAAAGAAGAAAGCCAAAATCAACACCTTAAACCAACATCTCCAACAATTAGAAAAATAACAGCAAAAGAAGCCTACAGTCACCAGAAGAAAAGAAATAGATTTGAATAGAAATCAATGAAACAGAAAGTAGAAAGACAATAGGAAAAAAAAAAAAAAAGCCTTGAAGTTGGTTTTTTGAAAAAAATAATGAAATTGACAAACCACTTGCAAATTAAAGCTTATAATGATTTACATTATGAGCTCTCCCAGGGATCTTTACACTGAAGGTTTTCTTTTTTTTTCTTTTCCACCTTTTTTTTTTTTGGACATTTTATTGTGATTTGGGTGAAATTTTACAAAGCAGATTTGTATTACATTCAACCATTCGTACGTACTTTGTTTTGTGACACTGGTTACATTCCTCATAATATAATAGCTCTCTTCCCACTCCCTCCTACACAGAAGGCTTTCAAAGGTGAAAACATTATAGTACTCAAATGAATGATAGAATTTCTGGCATTGTGACAGTATTTCATTTACTAAATATTAATTTAACCATACAATATACCAAAAATGACTCAAGAGGAAATAGAAAGTCTCAACAGACCCATACCAAGTGAAGAGACTGAGCCACTGATCAAAAACTTCCCAACAAGAAGAGTCCTAGACTAGATGACTTCACTGGAGAAGTCTACCAAACATTTAGAGAAGAACTGACACCAATCCTATTAAAACTCCTCCAAATATAGAGAAGGAAGGAATACTCTCTAATTCATTCTATGAAGCAAACATAACCCTGATACCAAAACCAGACAAAAACATCACAAGACAGCAAACTACAGCTCAATCTCTCTTATGAATATAGATGCAAAAATACTAGAGAACAGAATCTAATGGCATATTAAAAGAGTCATACACCATAACCAAGTGGGATTTATTCCAGGAATGTAAGAGTGGTTCAATATTAGAAAATCAATCAATATAGTATATCACATCAATAGAACAAAGAAAAAGAACCACATGATCATCTCCATGGATGTAGAAAAATAATATAATAAAATCCAACATCCTTTCTTGATGCAAACTCTAAAGATTGTCATAGAAGGGAAATTCCTCAGTATGATTCAGGGAATATATAAAAAGCCAACAGCCAACCTTAATTATACTTAATGAAAAAATACTGAGAGCTTTCCTCTTGAAATCAGGAATAAGATAAGGGTGCCTGCTCTCACCATTTCTATTCAATATTGTATTCAAAGTCCTAGCCAGAGCAATAAGACAAGGAAAATAAATAAAAGGGATCCAGATTAGAAAAGAAGGAAATAATATGTATTCACAGATGATTTGACTTTATACATAGAAAATCCCCAAAACCTGCTAGAAAAATTCTAGAGCTAATAGAGGAATTATGAAAAGTTGCAGGATACAAAGTCCACAAATACAAATCAAATGGGTTTCTGTACACCTACAATGAGAAATCTGAAAGGTAAATTAGGGAAACTATTCCATTTACCATAGCACCAAAGATAATAAAATGCCAGGAATAAATTTAACAAGGTTGTGAAGGACTTATACAATGAATATTGTAACATACTTTTGAAAGTGATTAAAGAAGACTTAAATAAATGGAAAAATGTTCCATTTTCATGGATTAGAAGAGTTAATATTGTAAAGATATGAATAGTACCCGAATAAATCTATAGATTCAACACAATCTGCACCGAAATTCCAACAGCCTTCTTTGCAGAAATGCAAAAGCCAATTCTCAATTTTATATGGAAGAGCAAATGGACCAGAATAGCCAAAGCTATCTTGAAAAAGAACAAGGTAGAATACTCACACTTCCTGATTTCAAAACACACTACAAACCTACAGTTATTGTCTTAGTTATCTATTGTTGTTGTAACAGAAATACCAAAAACTCACTCACTGCAGTCGAGTCGATCCTGCCTCATAGTGATTCCTCCTTGGGTTTCCAAGGTGGTATCTCTATGGAAGTAGATTGCTCAACCTTCCTTCCAAGGAGTGGCTGGTGG
>NW_006922383.1:116364-118618 GCF_000298275.1 Orycteropus afer afer | reverse complement strand
AGGCTGGTATAATGACAGACATGTAGACCAACAGAACAGAATTGAGAGTCTAGAAATAAACCCATGTAAACTGATTTTCAACAAGGGTAGTAAGTCCATTCAATGGGGAAAGAGGATTAATTTCAATAAATGGTGCTGGGACAATTGGATTTCCACAAAAAGAAGAATGAAGCTAGTTCCATACTTTTCACCATGTATAAAAATTTACTCAAAATGGATCAAGGACCTAAATGTGAGAACTAAAACCATAAAACTCTCAGAAGAAAATAAAGAGATAATGCTTTAGGACCTAGTTTATGTTAATGGATTCTTAGATATGACACCAAAAACACAAGCAACAAAAGGCAAAATAGAAAATGTACACTTTATCAAAATAAAATATTAAAACCCCCCAAATTTTTGTTCATCAAAAGTTAAGAAACAATTTACAGATTGGGAGAAATTTTGGAGAACTATATATCAGTTAAGGGTCCAATATCCAGAATATATAAAGAACTCCTACAATTTAACAACAAAAAGACAAACAACCTAATTAAAAGATGGGCAAAGGAAGTGAATAGACATTTCACCTAAGAGGATATACAAATGGCCAGCAAACACATGGAAAGATGCTCAATGTCATTCCACTACCACCAACTGCCATCAAGTTGATTTCAACTCGGACTGGGAGGATGGTGTCATACCTTTAACCCACATGTTTGATCCCTCTTCCAACTTAATCCCTGAGTAACTAGGTAAAGTAGATAGAAATAATAATACTGGATTTATGAACAATGAAGGAGAAGATAAAGTATCAGATTTAGTGAAGGTGGAGAAAAACAGCAGATTAACCAATTGAGAAAAATAAACTAACCTGCCTAGCTGGCGGAGACAGAGACAGAGAAGGCTCATTAGAAATACGAGAGGTTGGTGGAGGGAAGGAAGAAAAAAAAATCACAGAAACCACAGAGGCAATGGAGACTCAGAATACCAACACTGGGAGTTTTGGGGGGTGATCTTGGAAGCAGAGTGAGTAGATAATCTTACTGCAAAATAGATCAAGACCCCCCTTGGCTTGGGCTGCTGGAGTCCAGAAAGGAGTGGGGGAAAGGGAGAAACTCCCTCTGAGTAGGCAGGGCCCCAGAGTGAGTGCACATTAGTGGGCTGGGGTTCAACTCTTCCACAACTCCTTTTAGCACAGAATGGACTGGGGTAATGGGTTTTTGTAGCTTCTCGTTCCAAGTGGAAAGTAGTAGCCCTCTACCCATTGGGGTCTCTGCCAATTTTGTACCACGGATCTTTGACTGATAGTAGAATGTCATCATTACTCGACATCTCAGAAAGACACAGACTACCCTGCCTGTGCCTGCATTGCTGACTAAACTATCTCGCCCCAAACACAGAAAACTCCTACTTTTCTATCTGGGGGACTCACTTCTGCTATATTTTTTGTTTCTTTTTCTTTCTTCCTCTTCTCCACTGCCTCATCCAATAGAAGGAACACGTTTAAACCTCTACCAGGCAACAGGAGCTATTAAATTGAACACCTCAGCCAATAGACAGGTAACACCAATAGCTCCTGTATCACAGAATCAACAACAGATGGTGGAAAACATCTGCTTGGCCCAACTCCAAATCCCCTTCACAATGAACAGAGACACGAACCCACACCCTCTCCAGTGATTCCACCAACACAGAGAGAGCTGGAGAGCAACCCAGTACATTCAAGTTAATAACCAAAGAAGTACACCTGTTCCACACTTTCAGATATAGTAAAACATAAAATCAGGGTGAAACAAATCAATACATAATGAAAAATTAAAGACATCAACTTCAAAATGCCTAGGAAACAACAGACAACCTCAAATAAAAAATAAATTTTTTTTTAAAAAAAGGACAAGACGATAGAAATAAAAGCCCAGACTAAAGAATCATGGAAAAAGAATAAGTAATAGAACTATCTGAGAAGGAATTCAGAAGTTATACATATGGGCCTCTCCAAGAGCTCAAGGAAACCATAAACAGAAACAATGAGAAGACAGACTCCAGGAAAATCATTCAAGAACAAAGTAACACGATTAGACTCACACAAAAACAGCAATTAGAAATCCAGAAGATGAACACTAAAATTACAGAGATAGACAACACAGTGGAAGGACAAAAGAGTAGACTAGAAATGGCTGAAGAATGCATTTCCCAACTAGGAGACAAATCCCTTGATGCCAGCCTTAATGAAGAAAAATCAGAACAAAGATTTAAGAGAAATGAAGAGAAC
>NW_006922383.1:114349-115096 GCF_000298275.1 Orycteropus afer afer | reverse complement strand
TAGCAGTCAAATGCCTTAGGCACTATGCCACCAGAGCTCCCGTTAGAGCAGCACAGAGGTAACTAATGCACCAACCCTACAAGAAATGCTAAAGGAAGTCCTTCCAACAGAGAACCCACAACAGAGAACAACAAATTAAAATCAGGACACTTGACATCAACACTTTAAAACCTAATCAGAAACAGATGCTCAAAGTAAGCTCATAAAACACTGTACAGAAAGAAACAAGAGAGTCAATCTGTAGATGACACCAGTAACAAAGTAATTAGAGGGAATAAAAGTTTTAATTACAAAACTTCTAAATGGAGAGGAAGATGGAACAATGCCTTTATAGAACAGACTGTCCCAAAATTAAAGAGACAAGAATTCATTCCAAGATTACCACAGAGAAAATTAAAAATCCCCCTCAAGCAAACCCAGAAAGAACGAAAACATAGGGGCTTAGTTAGCACAAAACCAATGATAAAGAAGAAAAGAGAAGAAACACTTTATTATGGAATGAACTCAGCACAGAAACGTATTTGGACCAAGGAAATCTCCAACAACACAACAAAAAACACAATAGAATGAGAGCAATCAATTCATAATTATCACTAATTACAATCAATGAGAATGGACTAAATGCACCAGTCAAGAGAAAGAGAGTGGCAGATTGGACAAGAAAAAATGACTCATTGACATGTTGCCTACACAAGACCCACCTTAGACACAGAGATAAAAACAAATTAAAAGTTAAGGGTTGGAAAA
>NW_006922383.1:110781-111855 GCF_000298275.1 Orycteropus afer afer | reverse complement strand
TATAGATATATACTGAGAGAATATTATGAAGAACTGTACTGCAACAGATTTGAGTACCTAGAAGAGATGGACAAGTTTCTAGAAACACAAGACCTACCTAAACCATCCTTGAACAGACCCATAACAAAGGAAGAAATTAAGTAGGTCATCAAAATAACTTACCACAAGAAAAAGTCCTGGCCCTGATGGCTTTGCTGAAGAATTTTACCAAACATTCAGGGAATAGTTGACACCTATACTACTCAAACTATTCCAGAACAGAGAAAAAGTGGAATACTTCCAAATTTGTTTTATGAAGCAAACAACACTGATATCAAAATCAGGGAAAGACACCACTAAAAAAGGAAAACTACAGATCAATATCCTTCATGAATATAGATGCAAAAATCTTGAACAAAATCCTAGCCAACAAAATCTAACAACATACCAAAAAAAATAATACATCTTAACTAAGTGGGATTTGTTCCTGGTATGCAAGGATGGTTTAACATCAGAAAAAACAATCAATGTAATACACCACATAAAGAAAACAAAAGAACCATATGATCCTATCAACCAATGCAGAAAAGGCATTCAATGAAACCCAACACTGATTCCTCTTCAGAACTCTCAGCAAAATAGGGAGAGAAGGGAAATTCCTCAACATAATAAAGGGCATATATGCAAAGCAAATGGCCAACATTATCATTAATGGAGAAAGACTCAAAGCATTCTCCTTATGAACAGGAAGCAGAAGAGGATGCCTTCTATCACTGCTTCTAATTAACTTGTATTGGAAGTCCTAGCCAGGGCAATAAGGCAAAAAAGAAATAAAAGGCATCCAAATTGGCAAAGAGGAAGTAAAGCTATCTCTATTTGCAGATGACATGATCCTATACATAGCAAACCCAAGAGACTCAGCAAAAAAACTACTGGAACTAATAGAGAGAGAGGTTCAGTAAAGTGGCAGGATACAAGGTCAACATACAAAAATCAGGTGAATTCCTCTACATCAACAATGAGGCCTCTGAAAAAGAAATAAAGAAAACAATACCATGTACAATAGAGACCAAACAAAAAATACCTAGGAATAAA
>NW_006922383.1:101172-109477 GCF_000298275.1 Orycteropus afer afer | reverse complement strand
AGTCAATCACAGAAGGACAAATATTGTATGAGCCCATTATTGTAAAAAGTCAAGGAAAGGTTTACTCAGGGAAGGAAATTCACTTTGTTGGTTACCAGGGAACCAGGGATTTGAGGGAAGGAGAGAGAAAATTTCAGACTAGTTGGGGGCCACATGCTGAGTTGGGTAAGGGGAGGGACGGTATGCGAAGAGTCTGTGACCAGCATGATAACATTGGGGAAATGGAGGACACCAACATGTGCACATAAGATATAGAAGACAGAGGCTAAAACCAGTATATGCACAATATTGAATTACCACTAACACCAAACACCAGGCTACAGATAAATGCATAGACAACTGAGAAGATCAGATGGGGTTCAGCAAAAAGGAATATACCCTAGACCATTGATAAATTTAGCAGAGGATAATCTTGCACAGATACTAGTAACACAAAATAACCACAATCATTACAGAAGCAACAGAAGACAGATTTGGAGTAAACCCTTAGAGACAGCCAATCACCTTGGGAGAAAAAAACACTGGGTCTGCCGACTCAGAACCATGGTATTGTGGGACACCAGGCTCAATTGGCACAACATAATACATAAAAATCTTGTTCCACAACCTACCTTGGTGACTAGTGACTGGGGTCTTAAAAGCTTTTGAACAGTCATCTAAGATGTAGCTAATGGTCTCTCATTTGAAGTGAAGAAGAGTGAAGAAAATCAAGGGCATTTGGAAACAATTAGCATAAGGATATGATGGACCTCGAGACCAAAAGAACTGACAGTGCCTGGCTACCAATGCCAACCACTTGGGAAGGGATCAAAACTAGAGATCCTGGATAGAGTGCAAGGAAAAATGTGGAACAAAATTCAAAAACACAATAATGACCAGAATTACTGGTTGGAAGGAGTCTGATGGGACCCCTAAGACTATGGCCCTGGGATACACTTTGGGCCTGGGATAGGGCTCACTCGCAAGGACTGGCTCTCAGCCCAACAGTAGAAAGACTTACATGCAGAACACCCAACCCAGGGCAGAGAACCCACCTACTCTATGGAGATATACCCATTGGGGGAATTGTCCATGGGGTACTGGAGGAGCAGCAGTCACATGGAGAGAAAGCTGGACAGACAGGAGTGTATAACTAAGAAGGGGGGGCATATGGAAGGGAGGGCAGGAGAGTAGGTTAGGGTCAGGGATGGTAATCAGGGAGTAAAGCTAAATATACACAAACTGTTGAATGTAAAACAAATTCTGCTCTGTAAATTTGCACCCAAAGCACAATAAAAATAAATAAATAAATAAAACTAAAAGAGAAATATTCCATCTTCTCAGATTACAATGCTATAAAATTAGAAATCAATAATAGGAAGATCAAGGAAAAAATATCAAATATGTGGAAACTGAATAATACACTGCTCAAAAACTACTGTGTAACAGAAGAAATAAAGTGTGGGAAAAAAAAAATTCCTAGAAACAAATGAGAATGAAGATACAACTTACCAAAACTTTTGGAACACAGTGAAAGCAGTACTCAGAGGTCAATTTATAGCAATAAGTGCACTCATCAAAAAAGAGGAAAGAAACAAAATCAACACTCTAACTCAACAACTCCAATTAGAAAAAGCACAACAAAAGAAACCTACAGTATCCAAAAGTAAGGAAATAATAAAGATCAGAGCAGAAATAAATGAAACAGAAAACAAACAAAAAATAGAAAATCTACAAAACAAGAAGCTGGATCTTCTAATAGATTAACAAAACTGACAAACCTCTGGTAAATTTAACAAAGGAAAAGAAAGAGAAGATGGAAATAACACAAATAATAAATGAAAAGGGCAACATCATAACAGAACCAACTGAAATAATAAAGATAATAACAGAACATTATGAAGAACTGTATTCCAACAGATTTGAGAACATAGAAGATATGGACAAGTTTCTAGAAACACAAGACCTGCCTAAACTCTCCAGTCAGAGACAGAATACTTGAACAGATCCATAACAAAAAAAGAAATTGAGCAGGTCATTCAAAAATTTCCCCGGAAGGGGGGGAAGTCCTGTCCCAGATGGCTTCACTCGAGAATTTTACCAAACATTCAGGGAAGAGTTGACACCTACACTACTCAAACTATTCCAGAACATAGAAAAAGATGGAATAATCTCAAATTCAGTTTATGAATCAAGCATAACACTGATACCAAAACCATAGAAAAACACCCCTAAAAAAGGAAAACTACAGACCAATATCCCTTATGAATATAGATACAAAAATCTTCAAATCCTAGCCAATAAAATCCAACAACATATAAAAAAATAATATATCATGACCAAGTGGGATATTGGTCTGTTATGCAAGGATGGTTCAACATTAGAAAAACAATCAATGTAATCCACCAACCAGATAAACAAAACAAAACAAAAGAACCAAACGATCATATCGATTGATGCAGAAATGGCATTCGATAAAATCCAACACTCACTCCTGTTCAGAACTCTCAGCAAAATAGGGATAGAAGGGAAAAATACTCAACATAATAAAGGGCATATATGCAAAGCCAATGGCCAATATTATTGTTAATGGAGAAAGACTCAAAAGCATTCCCCCTGTGAATGGGAACCAGACAGGGATGCCCCCTATCACCACTTCTATTTAACATTGTATTGGAAGTCCTAGCCAGGGCAATAAAGTGAAAAAGAGAAATAAAAGGCATCCAAATTGGCAAAGAGGAAGTAAAGCTATCTCTGTTTGCAGATGATATGATCCTGTACATAAAAAATCCAAGAGACTCAGGAAAAAAATTATTGGAACTAATAGAAAGGTTCAGCAAAGTGGCAGGATACAAGGTCAGCATACAAAAATCAGGTGGATTCCTCTACAACAAAGAGGTCTGTGAAAAAGAAATAAGGAAAACAATACTATTTACAACAGTCATCAAAGATGTAAAATATTTAGGAATATATCTTACCAGAGACACAAAAAACATATACAAAGAAAACTATAAAACATGACTACAAGAAACTACAAGGGATCTAAATAAATGGAAGAACTTGCCTTGTTCATGGATAGGAAGACTGAATATTGTGAAAATGTCAATATGACCTAAAGAAATCTACACATCCAATGCAATCCCAATCTAGATACCATCAACATTTTTTAAGGATATGGAAAAACCAATTATTAATTTCATATGGAAAGGAAAGAGACCTTGGATAAGCAAAGTAGTGCTGAAGAAGAAAAACAAAGTGGGAGGTCTCATACTCCTGGATCTCAAAACCTACTATCCAGCCACAGTAGTTAAAATAGAGTGGGATTGGTACAATGATAGACAGACAGACCAAGGGAACAGAATAAGAAACCCAGAAATAGACCCATCCATCTGTGGAACCTGATCTTTGACAAAGGTCCAAAACCCATTAAATGTGGAAGTGACAGCCTCTTTAACAAACAGTGCTGGCAAAACTGGATATCCACTTGCAGAAAAATGAAACAAGACCCATACCTCACCCCATACACAAAAATGGACTCAAGTTGGATGAAAGACTTCAATGTAAAAACCCAAGACTATAAAGCTCATCAAAGATAAAATAGAGGCAAATCTATGGCGTAAGTAGACTATCAAGCATAATTCAAAATGCACAAGCAGGGAGACAGAAGCTAGATGACTGGGACCTTTTAAAAATTAAATTCTTATGTGCATCTAAAGACTTCTTCAAAAGGGTAAAAAGAGAACCTGCAGATTGGGAGAAAATATTTGACTATGACAAATCTGACAAAGAACTTATCTCCAAAATTTATAGAAAACTTCAACACTTAACACCAAAAGACAAATTTTTTTGTCTTTAACACCAATTTAAAAATTGGCAAGGGACATGAACAGACACTTCACTAAAGAAGATATACTGGAGGCCAACAAACACATGAGGAAACGTTCCTGATCATCAGCCATTAGAGAGATGCAAATCAAAACAACGAGATATCATCTCTCCGCAGCAATAATAGCAAAGTTCAACAAGGCAGAAAATAACAAATGCTGGTGAGGTTACAGAGAGATTGGAAGTCTCACACACTGCTGGTGGGACTGCTAAATGGCACAACCATTGTGGAAAAAGGTATGGTGTTTTCTTAAAAAAAACTGAAAATAGAAATACCATTTGATCTAGCAATTACACTACTAGGAATATATCCTAAAGAGGTGAGAGACAAGACACAAACAGACATATGCACACCCATGTTCACTGCAGCTCAATTCACCCCAGCAAAGAGATGGAAACAACCCAAATGGCTATCAACTGATGAATGAACCAAACTAGGGTACATTCACACAATGGAATACTATGCAACATTAAATAATAATGAAGAATACATGAATCGTCTCACAATGTGGATGAAGTTGAAAGACACTATGCTGAGTGAAATAAGTCAATTGTGGAAAGACAAATATTGTATGAGCCCATTATTGTAAAAAGTCAAGGAAAGGTTTACTTAGGGAAGGGAATTCACTTTGTTGGTTACTGGGGATGGGAGGGAAGGAGAGTGAAAATTTCAGAATAGTTCAGGGTCATATGTTGAGTTGTGTGAGGGGAGGGTTGGTATGGAGAGTCTGTGACCAGCATGATGACATTGGGGAAAGGGTGAACACTGAAACGTGCACATAAGGCATAGACAACAGAGGCAAATACTAGTATATGCACAATACTGCATTACCACTAACACCAAACAGCAGGGTATGGACAAATGTACAGACAGGTGAGAAGATCAGGTTGGGGTAGGCAAACAGGAATATACCCTAGACTAAGGATAGATTTGGCTGGACATAATCTTAAGTATGCACTTGTGCTGCAAAATTAGCCACACACATTACAGAAGCAACAGTAGGCAGAGTTGGAGTAACTTTTCAGAGACAACCAAACACCTTGAGAAAGAGAATCACTGGGACTTTGGACTTGGGACCATAGTCTCGGGGGACATCATGCTCAACTGGCACAACATAGGTACATAAAAATCTTGTTCTACAATCTACTTTGGTGAATAGTGACTGGGGTCTTAAAAGCTTTTGAGAAGCCATCTAAGATGCAACCGTTGGTTTCCTCTCATATGAATCAAAGAAGAGTGAAGAAAATCAAAGGCATCTGGAAACAATTACTCAAAGGATAAGATGGACCAAGAGGACCTCAGCCTTCATGACCCCGAGACCAGAAGAAGTTGATGGGGCCCAGCTACCAATGCCAACCATTCAGAAAGGAAATCAAAATTGGAGATCCTGGATAGAGTGGGAGGAAAAATGTGGAACAAAATTAAAAATACAAAAATGACCAAAATTATTGGTCAGATAGTGTCTTGTGGAACCCCCAAGACTATGGCCCTGGATTATCCTTTGGGCCTAGAAATGGGATCACTCCCATCGATTGCTCTCAGCCCAACAGCAGAAAGACCTACATGTAGAACACCTACCCCAGGGCGATGCACTCATCTACTCTAGGGAGATGTACACCCTAGAGCAATCAGCTACGAGACACCAGAGGGGCAGCACTGATATATAGAGAAAGCTGGACAGACAGGAATACATGGTTAAGAAGGACACAGGGAGGGAGTAGTCACAGGGTGGGGGAGGAGAGTTTGTTATGGTTGAGGATAGTAATCAGGGCATGAAATCACATGCGCATGAACCATTGAAAGTTAAACAAATATGCTCTGTAAATTTGCACCCAAACACAATAATTTTTTTTTTTTTAAAGTTGATTCTAACTCATGACAACCCCATGTGTATCAGAGTAGAACTGTATTCTATAGGGCTTTTAATGGCTGATATTTCAGAAGTAGATCACCAGGCCCATGAGTCTCTTGGTGGACATGAAGTGCCACTTTTGGTTAACAGGAAAGTGCATTAACCATTTGCATCACCCAGAGATTCCCCAGTAGTCATTTCAGAGGCACAAATCAAAACCACAATCAGATACCACTTTACCCCCATTAGAGTATCTATGATTAAAAAACCAGAAAACAACAGATGTTTGTGAGTAAGTGGAGGAACTGGAATTCTTATACATTGCTGGTGGGAATACAAAATGGGACAGCCACTTTGGAAAGTAATTCGGCATGTCATGGATTGAATTCTGTCCCTCAAAAATATATGTAAACTTGGCTAGGCCATGATCATCAGTGGTTTGGCAGTTATGTAATGAAGTGATGTTGCAGTTTTGTAATGATCCCCCATGATGTTTTCTGATGTGGTAAATCAAACAGTTCAAGAGAATTAGAGTAGGATACAACACACTTTATCCCATAACAGCCCCGATCTAAGGGGAGTTTCCTTGGAGTGTGGCCTGCAATACCTTTTATCTTACAAGAGATAAAAGAAGAGAGAAGGGATCAGAGAGAGAGAGGGACCTTACTGTCACCAAGACAGAAGAGCTGGGAATGGAGTGTATCCTTTGGACCCAGACCCTGTGCTGGGAATCTCCTAGGACCAGGAGACATGGAGAGAGAAATCCTTCCCCTAGAGCCAGTGCTCTGAGGAATGAATTTGTATTTATAGTTTCCTAAACTGTGAGAGAATAAATTTCTGTTTGTTAAAGCCATTCACTTGCAGTATTTTTGTTATAGCAGCACAAGGTAACTAAGACAGAGTTTGGTACCAGAGGAGTGAAATGCTGCTCTAAAAGATACCTAAAATGTGAAAGCTTTGGAACTGGGTAATGGGTAGAGGCTGGAAAAATTTTAAGATGCCTAGTACTGGGAGCTCTGGTAGGATAGTGCCTAAGGCACTTGACTGCTAACCAGAAGGCTGGCAGTTCAAACTCACCAGCCACTCCTTGGAAGGAAGGTTGGGCAATCTACTTCTGGAGTGATACTGCCTTGGCAACCCAAGGAGGGGTCGCTATGAGTCGGGTCCGACTCAACACCCATAACAACAACAACCACAGTAGTAAAGTGATACTGCCTTGGAAACCCAAGGAAGGGTTGCTATGAGTCAGGTCTGATTCGACAGCACATAACAACAACAACAGTAGTAAAGGCCTAGTTGTCTTGAAGATTTTTGTGGAATTTTGGACATCAAAGGCAATTCTGCTGAGGGCTCAGAAGGAGGTGAGGAGAGTTGTAACATCGGAGATGACACAGATGATGTGAAGCAGTGGCAGAGGAACAGCAATAGCAGAACCAGGAGACCAGTGTGATACAGCATGGGAGATGACCCATGGAGCAAAAAAGCTGAGTGGTTTCAGGCAGGAAGCTTCCTGGTGGAGTGGGGTGCCTCCAGGCACTTATCAGTAGAGCTAAAGAGCTTTGTAACATGTGCCTGAGCAGGGCAGAGGCTGGGCTGCCCTCTTTGAGAAACCAAGGAACCAAGAAGCAGAAGTTGAAGAGATAAGAATGAAAAGCCGTTTTCTCAGTCTCAAAGGGTATGGCCATGACCTCTGGGGTCTTAAAGTATGAGGCCATGACTTCTGGGATTTGTAAGGGTGGGGCCACAGCCTTCTATGTTTATAATGCGGCTGCTTAAAGCTGAGGGAGCAGATTTTCCATCCTAGTGGCCTTAGAAGGCAAAGCTGAAGCTTAGGGCTGAAAGGCCTCCACCAAGAGTTCAGATCGTATGGCCAATGCCCAGAATCTGAAGGGCAGGGCCACTGCCTGGATGATCTTAGAAAACAGAAGATTATTTTCAAGCTTTGAGAATTAATTGTGCTGCTGACTTTTTTTTTACTTTCTTGGTGTCCATTATTGCTTTTTTCCCTCCAATTTTCTCCATTTGTAATGGAAATGTCTACCTGTGCTTGTTCCACCATTGTACTTAGAAGCAGATCACTTTTATTCTAGATTCACAGATGAAGAAGAATTTTGCTTCAAGATGGAATTTGGACTTGGAATTGATTGAAGACTTTTGGGATTGAAGGCTAGGTTTCAAGATGGCAGACTAGGCAGATACACTATCCAGACCCTCTATAACAAGGACTTGAAATAAACAAGGGAATGGCTACAGATGATAATCCTGGATCCCAAAGCTTCAAAGGAAAAGATAAAGAAGTAGATCAGATACTGATGAGAGGGAGAAATGGAATGAAAACAGTGAACAAGGAGCAGTAAACTGCCAGCTGGCACAGTATGGCCATTTTGAATTATTGCAAGCAGCATTTCAATTGGAGCAGAAACCAGATAAACTGCCTCCACTTGCCCAGGATTGCACCAGCACCCATATCGGTGATCAGAGAGGTGTGACCTCCCCTCTTCCTTTGCACAATCTCCTAGTGACTAGAGGCACAACCCTCCCACCCCCACCCACCCGGTACCTGGTCAAATTCCCCTCAATGCCAGTAC
>NW_006922383.1:100069-100858 GCF_000298275.1 Orycteropus afer afer | reverse complement strand
CTTTTCTTTTGTTTCTTCCTCTTCACCCCCTCTTTTATTATTGTTTCTTTTATTTACACACCCTCCCCCCTTTCTGTGGTCAGCATCACTTGTCCCACCTCTCCATGGATAGGGGTGTGAGCTGTCCTGGAGTGAGCCCTACACTTCTGCTGCAGCCGTTTGGTGGTTAACACTTGTACCAGTTTTTTTTTTTCTCTCTTTTTTCTTCTCTTTTTCTTAGTCCACCTTCTCCTTCCTCTGTTTTTCCTTTCCTTTCTTTTCCACTTCCCTTCACCCTTTTTTCCTTCTTTTTTTTCAACCCAGCTGAGTGAGTACCTCAACCACCATCCCTAAATTCAGTAGTGCCACCTGTGACCCTCCATATTTGGTGGTGTGTGCTCTCACAGAGTAAATGCCACATTTCTATCACAGCTGTGTTTCTTGGCATCACTTGTACTAGTACTGTGCTACACTTGTTTTCTAGGTTTTTTGTTTGTTTTGCTTTTCTTCTCTTTCCTCTTTTTCTTTCCTCTTAGGCCTCCCCTCTTCCCTCCCATTTTTCTTTTCATTTTTTCCTCTCCCCATACCCCTATTTTTTCTATCTTTTTCCAGCAGTTGGGAGCCAGTAACTCTATCCAGCAATACCCACCCATACCTGCTGCTCTACTGAGCGAGTGCTATCACCTGATCCAGCACTACTGGACTGATGATAAACAATGGCCAATACCACTCAGCTGGCCTATGTGATCAGTGGTCAGAGACTTGTGCCCATATTCCCATCTGCTACCAAATCTAACCAGAGACAGGTGG
>NW_006922383.1:96145-98800 GCF_000298275.1 Orycteropus afer afer | reverse complement strand
TCAGGTGGTGACTCCAATTGCAGCTGCTGTTCCTGATGTGGTTTCATTGCTTGAGCAAATTAGTACATCTCCTGGTACTTGGTATGTAGCTATTGATCTGGCTAATGCCTTTTTCTCAGTACTAATTTCAAAGGGCCATCAGAAGCAGTTTGCGTTCAGCTGGCAAGGCTGACAATATACTTTCACAGTGCTTCCTCAGGGGTCTATCAACTCCCCAGCACTGTCAAAATTTACTCTATAGGGATCTTGATCACCTTTCCCTTCCACAAGACAACAAACTGGTCCATTATATTGATGACATTATGCTGATTGGACCTAGTAAGGAAGAAGTATCAATGACTCTAGACTTACTGGTGAGACATATGCGTGCTAGAGGTTGGGAAATTAACCCAACAAAAATTCAGGCACCTTCCACCTCAGTGAAATTTCTAGAGGTCCAACGGTGTGGGGCATGTTGAGCTATTCCTACTAAGGTGAAGGATAAGTTATTGTATCTGACTTTCCCCACAATGAAAAGGGAGGCATAACATCTGGTGGGCCTCTTTGGATTTTGGAGGCAACATATCCCTCATTTGGGTGTGTTTCTATGGCCTATTTATCAAGTGACTCTGAAAGCTGCTAGTTTTGAGTGGGGGCCAGAACAACAGATGGCTTTGCAACAGGTTCAGGCTGCTGTGCAGGCTGCTCTGTCACTTGGGCCATATGATCCGGCTGATCCAATGGTGCTTGAAGTGTCTATAGCAGACAGAGATGCTGTTTGGAGTCTCTGGCAGATCCCAATTAGTGAATTGCAATGCAGACCCTTGGGATTTTGGAGCAAAGCCCTGCCATCCTCTGCAGATAACTAGTTTCCTTTGGAGAAACAGCTTTCGGCTTGTCACTGGGCTTTAGTAGAGACTGAATGCCTAACCATGGGCCACCAAGTCATCATGAGGCCTGAGCTGCCCATCATGAACTGGGCGTTGTCTGACTGACAGGGTCATAAAGTTGGATGTGCACAGCAACACTCCATCATTAAATGGAAGTGGTATATCAGAGATCAGGCTCAAGCAGGACTGGAAGGTACAAGTAGGTTGTCTATGGTCTCCACTCCAGTCACATAACTTTCCCTCTCCCATTCTGCACCGATAGCCTCATGGGGAGTTCCTTATGATCAGTTGATTGAGGAAGAGAAAACTCATGCCTGGTTTACAGATGGTTCTGCATGATATGCATGCACCCCTTGAAAGTGGACAGCAGTGGCACTGCAGCCCCTTTCTGCGACTTCCTTGAAGGACAGTCGTGAAGGGAAATCCTCCCAATGGGCAGAACGTCGAGGTGTGCATATGGCTGTTCACTTTGCATGGAACAAGAAATGGCCAGATGTGTGACTGTATAGGGATTCATGGGCTGTGGCTGATGGCTTGGCCAGATGGTCTGAGACTTGGAAGGAACATGATTGGAAAATTGGTGACAAGGATGTATGAAGAAGAGGTATGTGGATAGATCTCTCTGAATGCACCAAAGGAGTAAATATATTTGTGTCTCATGTGAATGCCCACCAAAAGGTGACCTCAGCAGAGGAGGACTTTAACAATCAGGTGGATAGGAAGACACGTTCAGTGGAAACCAGCCATCCTTTTTCCCCAGCTACTCCTGTCACTGCTCAATGGGCTCATGAACAAAGTGTGGCAGCAGGGATGGAGGTTATGCATGGGCTCAGCAACATGGACTCCCACTTACCAAGGCTGATTTGGCTACTGCCACTGCTGACTGCTCAATCTGCCAGCAGCAGGGACAAACACTGAGTCCGCGATATGTAACCATTCGTTGGGGTGATCAGCCAGCAAAGTGGTGGCAGGTTGATTACACTGGACCACTTCCATCATGGAAAGGACAGCGTTTTGTTCTTACTGGAATAGATACTTATTCTGGATATGGATCCACCTTCCCTGCACGCAATGCTTCTGCCAAAACTACCATCCATGGACGTACAATGCCTTATCCACCATAATGTTATCCCACACAGCATTGCCTCAGATCTAGGGACTCACTTCACAGCAAATGAAGTGTAGCAATGGGCCTATGCTCATGGAATTCATTGGTCTTACCATGTTCCCCATCATCTAGAAGCAGCTGGCTTGACAGAAAGATGGAATGGCCTACTGAAAACACAATTATGGTGCCAGCTAGGTGGCAATACCTTGAAGGGTTGGAGCAATGTTCTCCAGGAGGCTGTATATGCTGTAAACCAGCAACATATGGTGCTGTTTCTCTGACAGCCAGGATTTACGGGTCCAGGAACCAAAGGGTGGAAATGGAAGTGGTACCACTCACTACTACCCCTAATGACCCACTCAAAACATTTTTGATTCTTGTCCCTGGTACCCTATTCTCTGTAGGTATGGAGATCATAGTCCCAATGAGAGGAACACTCCCTCCTGGAGACACAATACTGATTGCATTGAACTAGAAGTTAAGAATGCCATCTGGCCATTTTGTCTTCCTCATGCCTCTGG
The DNA here is from genome assembly GCF_000298275.1 of Orycteropus afer afer. Classification (NCBI taxonomy): domain Eukaryota; kingdom Metazoa; phylum Chordata; class Mammalia; order Tubulidentata; family Orycteropodidae; genus Orycteropus; species Orycteropus afer. The sequence goes on along the minus strand of NW_006922383.1, from coordinate 96,302 downwards.
ATCAACAGACAAAGAAGGGCATTACTGTACTATCTGGTGTGATAGACACTTATTACCAAGGGGAAATTGGATTGATATTACATAATGGAGGTAAAGAAGAATATGTCTGGAATACAGGAGATTCTTTAGGACATCTCTTAGTACTACCATGCCCTGT
>NW_006922383.1:69769-71145 GCF_000298275.1 Orycteropus afer afer | reverse complement strand
TGAGACAAAGTATATGTGACCTGCTGTATGGAATGTGGATTTGCTGTGTAAATCTTCAGCAAAATCACAATAAAAAAATAAAAAATTAAAATAAAAAAGAATGGAAACAAAACAAAACAAAAAACAACAAATCAATGTGTAACCAACAGTTAAAGATAACCTCAACATGTCTAGGAAACAAGAGGCAACCTCAAATCAAACAAAAAAGCAGGACAAGGCATTAGACACAAAACCATAAACAAATATCTGATTATACATGGTGGAAGAAGAAGCAATAGAATTATTTGAGAAGAAATTTTGAAGATATATTTATAGAGCTATATAAGAGCCTAAGGAAACACCAAAGAAAAACAAGTAGAACACAGACAGTTGCCCTGGAAGTACTCAGGAAAATCATTCAAGAAGAGAATAGTAAGATTAAGGCACAATTAGAACTCAAAACAGCAAAAACAGCAGTTAGAAATGCAGAAGATGAATACCGAAATGCAGAAGATGAGTACCAAAATGACAGAATTACACAACACAGTAGAAGCACAAAAGAGTAGGTTAGAACTGGCTGAAGAATGCATATCCCAACTAGAAGACAAATCTCTGGACACTAGCCTGTATGAAGAAAAATGAGGAAAAAGATGAAAGAGAAATGAAGAGAACCTAAGAATTATATGAGATGATATGAGAAAAAACAACATAACACTCATTGGAATTCCAGAAAAAGAAGAGGCAAAAAAGACCTCTGAGAAAATTGTGGAAGACCTGCTAACAGAAAACTTCACCCATATCATGAAGGAAGAAAAGATATTTATCCAAGAAGCTCATAGAATCCCACACAAGATAGATCCCAAGAGAAAAACACGGAGACATATTATAATCAAACTCTCCAAATCCAAAGACAAAGAAAAAATTTTGAGAGCTGCCTGGGACAAAAGAAATATTATTTACAATAATCAAACAGTTAGGCTGAGCTTCAGTTACTCAGCAGAAACCACGCAGGCAAGAAGGCAATGGAATGGCATATACAAAACACTGAAGGAAAAGAACTTCCAACCAAGAATCCTATATCCAGCCAAATTATCCATCGAATATGAGGGCGAAATCAAGGCATTCTCAGACAAACAGAGATTAAGGGATTTTGTGAAAACCCGACCAACCCTACAAGAAATGCTTATGGAAGTCCTTCCAATAGAGAACCCACAACAGAGATCAACAAAACCAGGATACGTGGCATCAACACTAAAACCAAATCAGAAATAGATACTCGAAATAAGACCATAAAACACTGTACCTTAAAAATCAAGGAAGTCAATCAGCAGACAACAACAGCAACTAACCAATCAGAGGGAATAAAACTTCTAGGTACAGACTTTCAAATGCAGAGG
>NW_006922383.1:67963-68848 GCF_000298275.1 Orycteropus afer afer | reverse complement strand
TAGGACATAAAACAAGCCTCAATAAATTCAAAAGCATTGAAATACTGCAAAGCATCTTCTTGGAACACAATGCTATAAAATTAGAAATTGATAATAGGAAGAGTAAGGAAAAAGCATCAAACATATAGAAGCTGAACAATTCACTGCTCAAAAACTGCTGGGTAACAGAACAGATAAAAACTGAAATAAAAAAATTCCTAGAAACAAATTAGCATGAAGATATATCATACAAAAACCTATGACAGTTAATAGCAATAAATGCATACATCAAAAAAGAGGAAAGAAACAAAATCAACACTCTAACTCATGAACTCCAACAACTAGAAATAGAACGAAAAAAGAAACCTACAGTATCTAGAAGCAAGGAAATAATAAAGATCAGAGCAGAAATAAATGAGACAGAAAAAAAACAAAACAAAAACCATAGAGAAAATCAACAAAACAAAGAGCTCATTCTTCAAAAAGATTAATACAATTGATAAATCATTGGCAGACCTAGCAAAAGAAAAGAAAGAGAAGATCCAAATCACAAGAATTGTAAAGGAAAATGGTGTCACCATAACAGAACCAACTGAAATAAAAAAGATACTGACAGATTATTATGAAAAACTGTACTCCAATAGATTTGAGAACCAAGAAGAGATGGACAAGTTTCTAGAATCACAAGACCTACCTAAACTAACCCACTCAGAGATAGAAAACTTGAACAGATCCATAACAACGGAAGAAACTGAATAGGATAAAAAAAAAAATTTCCCACAAAGAAAAGCCCTGGCCCTGATGACTTCATTGGAGAATTCTATCAAATATTCAGAGAAGAGTTGACACCTATGCTACTCAAGTTATTCCAGAACATAGAAAAAGATGGAATACTCCCAAACTCAT
>NW_006922383.1:64556-66493 GCF_000298275.1 Orycteropus afer afer | reverse complement strand
TGTGAATGTACCAAAGTTTGGTTACCCATTCCTCAGTTGTTGGACAACAACATTTTTTAAGGACATGGAAAAACTAATTACTAATTTCATATGGAAAGGAAAGAGACCTCAAATAAGCAGAGCACTTCTCAAGAAGAAAAACCAAGTGGGAGGTCTCACACTCCCAGATCTTAATAACTACTATACAGCCACAGTAGTCAAAACAGCATGGTATTGGTACAATGATAGACAGATAGATCAATGGAACAGATTCGAAAGTCCAGATATAGACCCATCTATCTGTGGATAACTGATTTTTGACAAAGGTCCAAAACCTGTTAAATGGGGAAGAGACAGCCTCTTTAACAAATGGTGCTGGCAAAACTGGATATCCGCCTGTAGAAAAATGAAAAAGACCTATACCTCACCCCACATACAAAAACAAACTCAAGCTGGATCAAAGACTGAAATGTAAATGAACTATAAAATTCATCAAAGATAAAATAGGGACAAATCTGGGAGCCCTAATTTATGGCATAGATTGTCAAGCATAACCCAGAATGTGCAGGAGATAGCAAGAGAAGCTAGATGCCTGGGACCTTTTAAAAATTAAATTCTTGTGTGCATCAAAATATTTCGCCAAAACGGTAAAAAGAGAACCTACAGATTGGGAGAAAATATTTGCCTATGACATATCTTATAAAGGACTTATCTCCAAAATATATAGAAAACTTCAACACCTCAACACCAAAAAGACAAATAACCCAATTCACAAATGGGCAAAAGACTTGAACAGACACTTCACCAAAGAAGATATACAGGCAGCCAACAAACACATGAGAAATTGCTTGCAATCATTAATCATTAGAGAGATGGAAATCAAAACAACAATGAGGTATCATCTCACCCCAGCAATAATAGCAAAGTTCCACAGGTCAGAAAGTAACAAATGCTGGTTAGGTTGTGGAGAGATTGGAACTCTTGTGCACTGCTGGTGCGATTTTAAAATGGTACAAGCATTGTGGCAAACGGTATGGCAAAATGCTTAAAAAACTGAAAATAGAAGTACCATTTGACCCAGCAATTCCATTACTAGGAATATATCCTAAAGAGGTGAGAGATAGCGCACGAACAGGCATATGTACACCTACGTTCATCACAGCACAATTCACCATAGCAAAGAGATGGAAACAACCTAAATGCCCATCAACGGATAAGTGGATAATCAAATTATGATATATCCACACAATGGAATACTATGCCACATTAAAGAACAATGAAGGATATGTGAATCATCTTTCAATGTGGATGAACCCGAGGACATTGTACTGAGTGAAATAAGTCAGTCGCAGAAGGACAAGTACTGTATGAGCCCAGTACTGTAAAAAGACAGAGAAGAGTATTCTTGGGACAGAGAACTCACTTAGTAGGCTACCAGGATGGGGACAGAAGGGTAGGGATTAATTTCAGGCTAATTGGGGCCTACACGCTGACATGGGTAGGGGGAGGGATATATAGCAAGGATCTATGACCACCATGATAACATTAGGAAATGGGAGGACACCGAATTGTGTACATAAAAGACAGACGACAGATGCTAATACCAACCAATGTGTCCACAATACTGCATTGCCATTAATACCAAACACTAGGCTATACAGATAAACACATAAACACCTGAGATGATCAGACAGGGTCAGTGAACAGAAGTATACTCTAGACCAAGGATAGATTCAGCTGAGGCTAATCTTGCAGAGACACCAGTGATATAAATACCTGCAGTCCTTACAGAAACAATAGAAGGCAGACACAAAGTAATCCCTCACAGACAACCAGACACTATGGGAGAGAGATCCAATAGATCTACTGTCTCAGGACCATAGTACTGGGAGACACCAGACTCAATTGGCATAATAAAATACATAAAAGCGTTGCTCCACATCCTACATTGGTGAGTA
>NW_006922383.1:56869-63026 GCF_000298275.1 Orycteropus afer afer | reverse complement strand
CTCTCTGCCCAACAGTAGAAAGTCCTACATGCAAAACACCTACCCCAGGGCGATGCACTCACCTACTCTAGGGAGATGCACCCTTTAGAGCAATCAACCATGAGGCACCAGAGGGGCAGCATTCACATAGAGGGAAAGCTGGACAGACAGGAATGTATAGCTAAGAAGGGCACAGGGAGAGAGTAGTCGCAAGGATGGGAGGGAAGGAGTTTGTTATGGTTGGGGATGGTAATTGGGGCATGAAATCAAATGTGCACAAACTGTTGAATGTAAAACAAGTTTGCCTTGTAAATTTGCATCCAAAGCACACAAAAAAAATTTCTTTTTAAATTATTCACTGAGATGCCCAATGCATTCATTTGCAAGACTAGGTAAATTGTGCTGCAACTCATGGACTGCTTAAACTCATCTTTCCTTGACTCTCAGACTGAATCCCAAGGAGCAATAGAACTTTGCTGAGTTTGTTTTTGTTTTTTGTATAGCCAATAAGTTATTCTCCTTTGGTAGTAGCAATAACTGGGAATTTGCTAATCATATAACTGAATGATTTGCAATTGTATTATTGAATTATCTAGCTTCTATAGGTGAGAGACAACAGATAATTTGTCAGTCTTTATTTATTCTATTTTGACTCAAAATTAATTAGTAATTTTACCCCTGCTGGGAAGGAAGACAGTACTTTAATTACTAGACTGGTACATTTCTGTGTTTACTCTTGGCTTGTGGCTAAAGTTATACATCTGAATCCATAAAATCTCTACATCTCTGTGTCTATAATTCAGAAACTTCTTGACCTGTCATTGTGTGAATATGAAATGTTTTCTTATCTCTAGAGTATGTTGTTGTTGTTATGTGCCATTGAGTCGGACCCAACTCATAGCGATCCCTCCTTGGGTTGCCAAGGCAGTATCACTATGGAAGTAGATTGCCCAACCTTCCTTCCGAGGAGTGGCTGGTGGGTTTGAACCACCAGCCTTCTGGTTAGCAGTCAAGTGCCTTAGGTACTATGCTACCAGAGTTCCTAAATAGAGTATAAATTCTCCTAAATTAAAGTAGCTCTGTTTTCATTGGGTTATAGCAATAAATAAGCACTTATATATTCCTAAAATTCCCAGAAAATAAAGCAATTGAACTTCTAATGCTTTAAATGTGCTGGTTTGAAAAATATTCTTCTTACAAAAAACTGCTACCTTAGAAATATTTTGAGAATATAAAATTAAGGTAAATCTTTGGCAAATGAGATTAGTTTAATACTTTTGGTCTAAAAAAGAGTAATGTCTTTTTTTTCTGATTTATCAGTGTTAAGTATAAAACAAGCAAACATTTTGTTACTTCAGTCTGTTTTTCCTAAATGTATATAGTTTTACTGATCAAATAAAATAATATTGCTCCTGGATAATATTTAAGATTATGAAAAACATAAATTTCTGTTCAATCAAAATTGAATAATTATTTTGACAAACATTTCATTTCAGCAGTAATTGTGTTTTGCAGTATGCTAGATTGAAGATTATTTCTAAGATATTTAGGTAAATTAGAACATTTGACTAATATTAAATTGAATTAATTAAGAGACAATCATTGGGTACCTAGATAATTTCTAAGATAGAATACTTAAGCATTGATTACTAAGCAGAGTTTTAAGTTAATATAGTTATTTTTGCATGCTATAGAGAGGCTATATCTTTGGGTCATATTAATGAGCATGGTGATTTTTTTTTCTTCTTTAAAAGGGATGTGAGCTCTGGTGGCGTAGTGCCTAAAGCATTGACTGCTAACTAGAAGGTTCACTGTTCAAATCCACTAGCCACTCCTTGGAAGGAAGACTGAGTAATCTACTTCTGTAGAGATACCACCTCAGAAATCCAAGGAGGGGTCACTATGAGTTGGAACCGACTCAATGGCAGTGAGTTTGGTTTGGTTTTTCTGTGGCTATAGAAAGTGTGCTAGGTGTATTCATGAGTTCTGCTAGTCTGCTAAAATGCTTGTGGGTGAGAGAGAGCTCTTAATTGTCCCTCTCCCCATTTTTCTATTTGCAATAGAAGTTATTTATTTTGGTTAAAAATTACAATTAAAATGAGTGACTGAGATTATATTATAAATAACAGTGATAGAACACTACAAATGGAAAAAAAAAAAAGTTTGTTCCTAAAGCAGTGTCTCTCAAATTCTGTGTCTTCTGGGCCACTTTGCACTCTGAAGAAAATATTGAGGATCCCCTAAAAGAGATTTTTTATCTGTGGCTTATAACTATTTATATTTACCATATTAGAAATTGAAATTGAGAAAATTTAAATATATTTACTCACTGACTTACTTTGCAATAAATACACTTCACATTAATGTAAATTTTATAAAAATGAATTATCTTTCATAAATTAATGAAAAGATTATTTTGTTTTTATAAACTTCCATAATGCCCAAATTAATAGAAGAGAGCTATATTCTCATATGTGCTTCTGCACTAAATCTATTACAATATCACATAGCCTCTAGAAAATTACATGTCTTAATATTATTATGGAAACAGTTTAACCCAGCAAAACTGAAAGGTTGTCAGTTTGTTAAGAATATGTAAGACCAGAATGAAGAACAAACTTGGAAAGTGATTTCTATTTGCCAAGGTTTAAATCCAAGTTTGAATAGGAGCTATGAAATGTATTAAAATTATAGCAAAATTATCTCAATTTTGATGAGCTTTCTTCCTTAGTTTACTGATTAATGACTTTATCTACAATACAAAAAGTTATTACTGACCTTCTGTGTAATCTGCCTAAATAGCAGATTCTGTGTTTTACCAGAATAATTTTCTGAGCATTATGGTATGTTCTTTATTATTTAAGGGTAAACAAGAAAACAAAACAAACAAATAAACAAAAAAGAACAAAATCCCTCACTTATGAAGTAGCTAAAGTTCTTTATGATTGTGTTATCTTCTATATATATTTTAAAATGTATTATTGTTATTTTGATTAGACAGGTAACAATATTGTTTCTCAGGTACCCATGATTCTATCTTAATCAAAGCCTAAACTCCTCTTACGACTCTCAATTTTGCCTTCCCAAAATCAAATCTTAAACACAGAAGAGGTAAACTACAACTCTCCAGATATCTTTTAAACCTATAATTACCTTTGGTTATTTACAAAAGGTTCTCTGGAAAATTGCAAAGATTTATTTATTCTCCTCATAAAAAGAGACCTACTAGAAATAATTAGGTCAGTTTGATAGGTTCTACTATAGTATACAGCTGCATGAGAAGAGATGTCAAATCAGAGGAGATGTCCAGGCTTTCCTACATAAAATTTTTATAAGTAAAACATTACTAATACAATGAAATTATATAGTTTATGGGTAATTCCTTGAGGATTGTCACTGCCCCCTCATCCATACTATGTTTTTACCCTCAAAAGAAACATTGATCAAAACTCTTATGAAATAGTTATATACTGTACCCCAATGTTGTTGTTATGTGCTGTCGAGTCGGACCCAACTCATAGCGACCCCTGCTTGGGTTTCTGAGGCAGTATCACTATGGAAGTAGATTGCCAAACCTTCCTTCCAAGGAGTGGCTGGTGGGTTTAAACTGCCAGCCTTCTGGTTAGCAGTCAAGTGCCTTAGGTACTACTCTACCAGAGCTCCCACTGTACCCCAATAGAGAATTTTATTTTCCTTCATTCTGATATTGTGAGTTACAGTAGTACGTTAACCATATCCATTAAATCTCAGTTATCCAGTTTTGTTTTATTCTGATGCTTTCCTGATGGCTCTGCTATAATCTACAGGCCTGAGTTTGTGCCTTCAACAAAGAACAGTCTCTGATCCTTATAGAAAAGGACTTTACTAGGTACTTACAACCATTGACATGTCAGAATAGACCCTTGGGTACTTCTGAGTTAGGAATGCATAGACAACTTTCAGACCACACAAGTGCCTAAATCAGGATTTCTAGGAAGTTTTTTCTTTTTTTAAGTTTAGAAGCACAAAGCTTCACAAAAGTAGACTTGAAACTCAAGATCTAGCAGATATCTTATTACACATGACTGAAAAAACTAATGAGAGAAATTTTATTGTGGTTATTTATTTGAAATATTGTTGATGTTTTAATGCTCTATTTTCTGACTATATGAGAAAATCCCTTTTCTTCTTAAGCTATCTTAAGAAGTAACTCAAAACAACTTAGTATATTTTGCTTTTGTAAACAAAAGTAAAATATTAAAAAATATAATTCTTACTGACCCAATCTACTCTAGGCCCACAATGCCAGAATTCAGAAATTCTTATAAAGTCTCTTTACTTTTCATGGCAATATAGTTATTTCCAAGGAGCTCTGGTGGCATAGTTAGCATTTGACTGCTAACGAGAAGGCTGGCAGTTCAAACCCACCAGCCACTCCGTGGAAGGAAGACTGGGCAATCTACTTCTGTAAAGAGTTACTGCCTCAGAAACCCAATGGGGTTCGCTATGCATTGTCTCTATAAGAATCTATCTCCCCCCCCCTTTAAACCAGGGTATGTAATCCTGTTTGGAAATAAAATTTTCCTTGGTAATGTTAATCAGGTCATGTCAGTGCAAGATGTTTCCTAAACATAGTCACTTCTAAGTTATAAGAAGCAGTGAAGACACAGAGACAAGCAAACACAAGTGTGTCTATGGGGGGGGGGGGTGAAGGGGAGCAGAGAAATTGATTCCATGGAAAGATCACCAAGGAATCACAGAACATGTGGGGTCACAGAAGCTGACACAAGGATCTTCACCCAGAGCTGTTACAAGGAGAGCCTTCCCTTATAGTCAGTGCCCTGAATTTGGACTTCTAGTCTTCTAAACTGTGAGAAATAAATACTCATTTTTAAAGCCTTCCACTTGACTATATTACTGTTAAAGTAGCACTAGGAAACTAAGACACAAGGCCTCTTGGTAGTGTCATATTTGAGAAAGATACTCATTTAATCAGGTATGATAAGCTACTTTTAAGGGACAGGTTGACTATACCTAGACTTTAGGGAGCAAAAGTCTATGAAACCCCATAAAGAAAATGGCCTGGATGGCACAGGAAACATCAAAAGAAGATGTAAGGAATACATGGAGTCACTGTACCAAAAAGAATCAGTCAATGTTCAACAATTTCAGGAGGCAGCATATGATCAAGAACTGGCGTTACTGAAGGAAGAAGTCCAAGCTGCACTGAAGGCACTAGCAAAGAGCAAAGCTCCAGGAATTGAATGAATACCAATTGAGATGTTTCAACAAATGGATCCAACACTGGAAGTGCCCCTTGTCTATGCCAAGAAATTTGGAAGACAGCTTCCTGGTCAAGCAACTGGAACAGATCCATTATTTGTGCCCATTCCCAAGAAAGGTGATCTAACGTGATGCAGAAATTATCAAACAATATCATCCACAAGTAAAATTTTTCTGAAGAGAATCCAAAAATGGTTGCAACAGTACATCGACAGGGAACTGTCAGAAATTTAAGCCTGATTCAGAAGAGGACGTGGAATGAGGGATATCATTGCTGATGTCAGATGGATCTTGGCTTAAAGTAGAGAATACCAGGAAGATGTGTTTTACCTGTGTTTTAATGAATATGTAAAGGAACTCGACTGTGTGGATTATAAAAAATTATGGATAACATTGTGAAGAATGGGAATTCCAGAACACTTAACTGTGCTCATGTGGAAACTATACATACATCAAGAGGAAGTCTTTTGAACAGAAAGAGAGGCTATTTCATGGTTTAAAATCAGGAAAGGTGTGTGTCAGGGTTATATCTTTTCACCACACTTATTCAATCTGTAAACTGAGGAAATAATCTGAAAAGCTGGACTATATGAAGAAGAACATACCATCAGGATTAGAGGCAGACTCATTAACCTGAAATATGCAAGTGACACAAACATTTTTTTGCTGAAAGCACGAGGACTTGAAGCACTTACTGATAAAAATGAAAGAATACAACCTTGAGTATGGATTACACCTCAACATAGAGAAAACAAAAATCCCTACAACTAGACCAATAAGCAACATCATGATAAATAGAGAAAAGATCGAAGTTGTCAAGGATTTCCTTTACTTGAATCTACAATCAATGCCCATGAAAGCAGCAATCAAGAAATCAAAAGACATATGCATTGGGGAAATCTGCTGCCAAAGACCT
>NW_006922383.1:50208-53200 GCF_000298275.1 Orycteropus afer afer | reverse complement strand
CCTGTAACCCTGGGGTTGACTGCTCTTCTGTCCGGGGTTCAAGGCTTTTATCCCCTTTCTCCTGCTCTTCCGGCCTGCTACTCTCGGCGTCCCTGCATTGTCTCTCCTCGCCTGTAACCCTGGGGCTTATTAGGTGATTGAAAATACCATGGCTTGGGTCAGGTTCACCTCAGTCTTCAATGTGACATCTTTGTTCTTTAACACTTTAAAGTGGTCCTTTGCAGCAGATTTGCCCAGTGCAATATGACATCTGTTTCCTGACTGCTGCTTCTATGGGTGTTGACTGCGGAACCAAGTAAAATGTAGTACCTGACAACTTCAATATTTTCTCTGTTTATCATGATGTTGCTTATTGGTCCAGTTTTGAGGATTATTGTTTTCTTTATGTTGAGGTGTAATCCATACTGAAGATTTGTCTTTGATCTCCATCACTATGTGTTGCAAGTCATCCTCACTTTCAGCAAGCAAGGTTGTGTCATCTGCATATTGCAGGTTGTTAACGGTTCTTCCTCCAATCCTGATGCTGCATTCTTCTTCATATAGCCTACCTTCTCAGATTACTTGCTCAGCATACAAATTAAGTAAGTATGGTGAAAACATACAACCCTGATGTACAGCCTTCCTGATTTTAAACCATGCTGTATCCCCTTGTTCTGTTCAAATGAAAGCATCTTGGTCTATGTATAGTTTCATCATAAGCACAATTAAGTGTTCTGGAATTCCCATTTTTCTAAATGTTGTCTATAATTTGTTATGATCCACACAGTCAAATGCCTTTGCACAGTCAACAAAACACGGGTAAATATTTTTCTGGTATTCTTTGCTTTCAGCTAAGATCCATCTGATCTCAACAATGATATCCATTGTTCCACATCTTCTTCTGAATCCAGCTTTTATTTCTGGAACTTAGCCAGTCAGTATACTGCTGCAACCATTTTTGAGTTATCTTCAGCAAAATTTTCTTGTGTGTGATATTAATGACATTGTTCAATAATTTCTACATTTTGTTGGATCATCTTTCTTTGGAATGGGCACAATTATGGATCTCTTCCAGTTGGTTGGCCAGGTAGCTGTCTTCCAAATTTCTTGGGATAAATGAATAAGCACCCCCATTGCAGCATCCATTTATTGAAACATCTCATTGTGTATTTCATCAATTCCTGGAGCCTTGTTTTTCACTAATTCCTTCAGTGCAGTCTCAAATTCTTCCTTTAATAACATTGGTTCTTGATCATATGCTACCTCCTGAAATAGCTGGACAATGACCAATTCTTTTTGATACAGTGACTCTGCGTATTCATTCCTTCCATCTTTTTTTGATGTTTTCTGCATTGTTCAATATTTTGCCAACAGAATCCTTCAGTATTGCAACTCGAGGCTTGAATTTTTTCTTTACTTCTTTCAGCTTGAGAAATGCCAAGTGTGTTTTTCCCTTTTGGTTTTCTAACTCCAGGTCTCAGTTTGTCATACTGTAGTGGCTTGGATGCTGCTGTGAGGCTGGAGGCTATGCCACTGGTATTTCAAATACCAGAAGGATCACACATGATGGACAGGTTTCAGCAGAGCTTCCAGACTCTAAGAGAGATTGGGAAGAAGGAAGAGGCCATCCACTTCTCAAAGAATTGGCCAGTGAAACCTTATGAATAGCAGTGAAACACTGTCTGATATATTACTGGAAAACTTTACGAATAGCCATAAAAAAACTGTCTGATAAAGTCTTGGAAGATGAGCCCCTCAGGTCTGAAGGCACACAGAATATGACTGAACAAGAGCTGCTTCTTCAAAGTAGAGTTGACCTTAATGCCGTGGATGGAGTAAAGCTTCTGGGACCTCCATTTACTGATGGGGTATGACTCAAAATGGGAAGAAACAACTGCAAACATCTATTAGTAATTGGAATGTTGAGTGTATGAAGTATGAATCTAGGAAAACTGGAAGTTGCCAAAATGAAATGGAATGCATAAAGATCCTAGGCATTAGTGAGCTGCAATGGACTGGTTTTGACCATTTTGAATCAGATAATCATATGATCTGCTATGTTGGGAATGGCAAATGGAAGAGGAATGTTGTCACATTCATCATCACAAAGAATGTTTCAAGATCTGTCCTGAAGTACAATGCTGTCAGTGATAGGATAATATCCATGCACCTACAAGGAAGATCAGTTAATACTACTGTTACTCAAATTTACACACCAACCACTAAAACCAAAGATGAAGAAATTGAAGATTTTTTACCAACTTCTGCAGTTTGAAATTGACCAAACATGCAATCAAGATGTATTGATTATTCAAGCTCAATTGGCATACAACACCACACAAAAACATTGTTCCACATCCTACTTTGGTGAGTAGTGAGTGGGATCTTAAAAGTTTACAAGTGGTCATCTAGATGCAACTATGGGTCTCTCCTCATCCAGAGCAAAGAAGAATGAAGAAAACCAAAGATGCATGGAAACAATTAGTCTAAGGGACTGGTAGACCATGCCATCCTCAGCCTATATGACCATGAGACCAGAAGAACTTGTTGGTGCCTGGCTACCACTGTAAACCACTTGGAGGGGAATCTGTGTAGGAAATCCTGGATAGAGTGGGAGAACAGTGTGGAACAAAACTCAAATTCATAATACATACACACAATACACACACACACACACACACACACACCAGGTTTGCTGGTCTGATAGAGTCTGGTGAAACCCCTGAGACTATGGCCCCTAGTTGCCTTTCAGGTCTGGAATTGAACTCACTCCTGTGGCTTCCAGCCAAATAATGGCAGGCATATGGGCTGAACATTTGCATCAGGTAGATACACTCCTTGGAAATATCAATCATGGGAGAACAGAAGGGCAGTGTATGCACAGGGAGACAGCTCAGGGGGCAGGAGTGCATAGGAGGGAAGGGCACAGGGAAGAGGTAACTATGGGGAGGAAGTGGGAAGAGAGCTGTTACATTGTGGGGAATTGCAGTCAATGCCATGAGACAAAATGAAT
>NW_006922383.1:45855-50108 GCF_000298275.1 Orycteropus afer afer | reverse complement strand
GGGACTGTAAAATGGTACAACCATTGTGGAAAGCAATATGGTGATTCCTTCAAAAACTGGAATTAGAAATACCATTTGACCTAGCCATTCCATTACTAGGTCTATATCCTAAAGAAGTGAGAGCCATGCAAGAACAGACACATACACACCCATGTTCATCACAGCACTATTTACAATAACCAAAAGATGGAAACAACTTAGGTGTCCATCAACTGAGGAATGGATAACCAAACTATGGTACATACACACAATGGAATACTATGCAACCCTAAAGAATAATGTAGAATCTGCAAAATATGGCATAACATGGATGAACTTGGAGGACATTGTGTTGAGTGGAATAGGTCAATCACAAAATGACAAATTTTGTATTAGTCCATTATTGTAACAGTCAAGGAAAGGTTTATCTATAGAAGAAAATTGTCTTTGTTGGTTACCAGGGGTGGGAGGGGAGGGGAGGGAACATTGTTAGATAGATAGAGATAAATATTGATTTGTGTGAAGAGAAGGGCAATGTACCAAATGTGAGTGATCAATATGGTGGCATTGAGGAAGAGAATGACATAGAAAATTACATGGGAGGTACAGACAACAAAGATGAACCCTTTTGTACATACAGTACTATGTTGTCAATGAAGGCAAACACGGGTATATAGGTGGATAGATGAGTAGACAGGCTGAACTGGTAGGTATGTCTAAGAAGTGGGGAGTGTATCCAAGAACATATATAGGGTTAGCAGACAATGATCCTATAAGTTTTTGAGTATGATCTGAATTCCCAGATGTATAATAGAGCTGACAAGAGCCAAGGTTGTAGTAAATGCTTGGTCACAGCCAGCTACCCAGAGGGATCCAGTAGTTGAACCTGTGGACTTGGGACCAGAGTCACAAGGGACATCAAGCTCAATTGGTATAACATACTACAAAAAACATTGTTCCACATCCTACTTTGGCAAGTAGTGACTTGGATCTTAGAAGCTTGCAAGCTTTCATCTAGATGCAATGATGGATAGCTCATTGTCCAGAGCAAAGAAAAATGAAGAAAACCAAAAATTCATGGAAACAATTAGTCCTAGTGACTGGTACACCATCCAATCTGCAGCCTATACAAGCATGAGACCAGAAGAACTAGATGGTGCCTGGCTACCACTGTCCACAACTTGGAAGGGGATCTATGTAGGAGATCCTGGATAGAAAGGGAGAACAATGTGGAACAAAACTCAAAATCATTTGGAGAAAAAAAAAAAAAGGGACACCAGGTTTGCTAGACCGATAGAGCCTGGTGGAACCACTGAGACTATGGCCCCTAGCTGCCCTTCAGGTCTGGAATTGAATCCACACCTGTGGCTTCCAGCCAAACAATAGACAGGCATATGAGTTGAACATTTACCTGAAGTAGATATATGCCTTGGAGAGAGCAGTCATGGGAGGAAGAAGGGCTGCTTTTGCACAGGGAGACAGCTCAGGGGGCAGGAGTGCATGGAGGGATGGACTCAGGGAAGAGGTAACTATCGGGAGTAAGTGGGAGGGGAGCTGTTGCATTGTGGTAAATTGTGGTCAATATCATCAAAGTGCATGTGAACTGCTGTATGCAAAGTGAATTTGCTCTGTAAATTTTCACCTAAATTATAATAAAAAATTAAATAAAAAATAGATGTATTGATTATTACTGGTGATTGGAATGCAAAAGTTGGTAACAAGAATCATCAGAGGTTGGAAAATATAGCTTTGGTGATAGAAATGATGCTGGAAATTGCATGATAGAATTTTGGAAGAACAATGACTTATTCAGTACAAACACCTTTTTTCAACAATATAAATAGGAGCTATCCAAGTATACCTCCCCAAAAGGACAACACAGAAATAAGATTGACTACATCTGTGGAAAGAGGTGATGGAGAAGCTCAATATCAGTCAAAACAAGGCCAAGATCTGACTGTGGAACAGACCATCAATTGCTCATATGCACGTTCAAGTTGAAGCTAAAGAAAATTAAAGTAAGTCCATGAAAGTGAAAATATGACCTCGATTATATCCCACCAGAATTTAGAGACCATCTGAAGAACAGATTTGACACACTGAACACCAATGACCCAAGTTCATACGAGTTGTGAGATCACATCAAAGACATCATATATGAAGAAAGCAAAAGATCATTAAAAAGATAGGAAAGGGAGAAAAGACCAAAATGGATTATCAGAAGAGACTCTGAAACTTGCTCTTGAACAGAGAGTAGCTAAAACAAATGGAAGAAATAAAAAGATAAAAGAGCTGAAAAGAAGATTTCAAAGAGCAGCTTGAGAAGACAAAGTCAACTGTAATGAAATGTGTAATGAAATCTGGAGCTAGAAAACCAAAAGGGAAATATAAGCACAACATTTCTCAAGCTGAAAGAACTGAAGAAAATATCCAAGCCTTGAGTTGCAATACTAAAAGATACTATGGTTAAAATACTGAATGGTGAAGGAAGCACCAAAAGAAAATGGAAGAAATACACAGAGTCATTGTACCAAAAATAATTGCTCAACATTCAATCATTTCAGGAGGTAGCATATCATCAAGAACCAATATTATTAAAGGAAGAAGTCCTCTAGGAATTGATGG
Organism: Orycteropus afer afer; assembly: GCF_000298275.1. Taxonomy (NCBI): domain Eukaryota; kingdom Metazoa; phylum Chordata; class Mammalia; order Tubulidentata; family Orycteropodidae; genus Orycteropus; species Orycteropus afer. The sequence continues at coordinate 47,504 of NW_006922383.1, read as the reverse complement.
AATATCTTTTGAGATGTTTCAATAAACAGATGCAGTGTTGGAGGCACTTGCTCATTTGTGCCAGGAAATTTAGAAGGCAGCTACCTGGCCAACCAACTGGAAGAGACCCATATTTGTGCCCATTGCAAGAAAGGTGATCCAACAGAATGTGGAAATTATCGAACAACACCATTTATATCATATGCAAGTAAACTCTTGCCAATGATAGTTCAAAGATGGTTGCAGCAATATACTGAGGATATTTAGGGAACTTTAAAAAATGCAAGCTGGATTCAGAAGAGGATGTGGAACAAGGGATATCATTGCTAATGTTAGTTAAATTTTAGCTGAAAGCAAAGAATACCAGAAAGATGTTTACCTGTGCTTCATTGGCTATGCAAAGGCATTCAACTGTGTGGATTATAACAAACTATGGATAACATTGTGACGAATGGGAATTCCAGAACACTTAATTGTGGTCATGACTAACCTGTACATAGACCAATAGTCTGTCATTTGAACAGACAAGGGGATACTGAATGGTTTAAAATCAAGAAGGGTCAGGGTTGAATCCTTTCACCATACTTATTCAGTCTGTATACTGAACAAATAATCTGAGAAGCTGGACTGTATAAAGAAGAATGCAGCATCAGGATTGGAGGAAGAACCATTAACAACCTGCAATATGCAGATGACACAATCTTGCTTGCTGAAAGTGAAGAGGACTTGAAGCACTTACTGGTGAAGATAAAAGACTCCAGTCAGCAGTATGGATTACATCTCAAAATAAAGAAAACAAAAATCCTCCCAACTTGACCAATAAGCAACATCACCATAAATGTAGAAAAGATTGAAGTTTTTGAAGATTCCATTTTACTTGGATCCACAATCAACACCCATGGAAGTAGCAGTCAAGAAATCAGATGTCGTATTGCACTAGCCAAATCTACTGCAAAAGACCTCTTTAAAGTGTTGAAGAGCAGAGATGTCACTTTGAAGACTAAGGTGTACCTAACTCAAGCCATGGTATTTTTAATTGCCTCATACGCATATGAAAGCTGGACAATGAATAAGGAAGACTGAAGCAGAGTTGATGCGCTGGAAGTATGGTTTTGGCGAAGAATATTGAAAATACGATGGATTGCCAGAAGAACAAACAAATCTGTCCTGGAAGAAGTACAGCCAGAAAGTGCCCTTTAAAAGTGAAAATAGCCAGACATTGTCTTGCCTACTTTATTCATGTTATCAGAAGGAACCACTCTCTGGAGAAGGATATCATGCTAGGTAGGGTGGAGGATCAGCGAAAATTGGAAGACCCTCATCAAGATGGCTTGACACAGCGGTTGCAACAATAGGCTCAATGGCTGCAACAATGGGCTCAAGCATAGCAAGGATTGTGAGGATGGTGCAGGACCAGGCAATGTTCCGTTCTGTTGTACACAGAATTGCTGTGAGTCGGAGCTGACTCAACAGCACCTAAGAACAACAACAACACATGTGAAATCACCACCTCTATCAGTGTGTTGTATCGTAGTGTCTTGTGTGTTGCTGGATGCTATTCCAGTGGTATTTCAAATAACAGCAGGTTACCCACGATGAACAGGTTTCAGTAGAGCTTCCAAACTAAGACAGACTAAGAAAAAAGATCTACGTTTTTTGTTGGTGACTTA
>NW_006922383.1:44065-44785 GCF_000298275.1 Orycteropus afer afer | reverse complement strand
AGTACAGTAATGCCCTTCTTTGTCTGTTGATCCAGAGGCATGAGGAAGCCAAAATGGCCAGGTGGCATTCTTAATATCCAGTTCAATGCAATCAGCATTGTGTCTCCAGGTGGGAGTGTTCCTCCCTTTGGGACTAAGATCTCCAGACCTGCAGAGGATAGGGTAGCAGGGACAGGAAGCAAAAAATTTTTGAGTGGCTCACTAGGGGTAATAGTGAGTGAAACCACTCATTTTTCCACCTCTTGGTTCCTGGAGCCATGAATCTTGGCTATTGGACAAAAAGAACCATATATTGGATGCTGGTTTAGAGCATATATAGCCTCCTGGAGAAGATTTCCCCAACCCTTCAAGGTATTGCCACCTAACTGGCGCCATAATTGTGTTTTCAGGAGGTCATTCCATCGTTTGATCAAGCCAGCTGCTTCAGAATGATGGGGAACATGGTAAGACCAGTGAATTCCAGGAGCATAAGCCCACTGCCACACTTCATGTGCTGTGAAATGAGTCCCTTGATCTGAGGCAATGCTGTGTGGAATACCATGATGGTGGATAAGGCATTCTGTAACTCCATGGATGGTAGTTTTGGCAGAAGCATTGCGTGCAGGGAAGGCGAATCCATATCCAGAATAAATATCTATTCCAGTAAGAACAAAACACTATCCTTTCTATGATGGAAGTGGTCCAATATAATCAACCTGCCACCAGGTTGCTGGCTGATCA
>NW_006922383.1:42533-43292 GCF_000298275.1 Orycteropus afer afer | reverse complement strand
TCCTCAGTCAACTGATCATAAGGAACTCCCCATGAGGCCATAGGTGCAGACTGGGAGAGGGAAGGTAATGTGACTGGAGTGGAGACCATAGGCATCTGGGCCACTTCCTTATGCAACTTACTTGTGCCTTCAGGCCCTGCTCAAGCCCAATCTCTGATATACCACTTCCATTTAATGATGGAGTACTGATGTGCACGTCCAACTTTATGACTCTGTGGGTCAGAAAACACCCAGTTCATGATGGGCAGCTCAGGCCTCATGGTGACTTTGGTGGCCCATGGTTAGGCATTCAGTCTCTACTAAAGCCCAGTGACAAGCCGAAAGCTGTTTCTTAAAAGGAGAGTAGTTATCTGCAGAGGATGGCAGGACTTTGCTCCAAAATCCCAGGATCTGCATTAAAATTCACCAATAGGGACCTGACAAAGACTTCAAACAGCATCTCTATCTACTACGGACACTTCAAGCACCACTGGATCAGTCAGATCAAATGGCCCAAGTGGTAGAGCAGCCTGCATGGCAGACTGAACCTGTTGCAGAGCTTTCTGTTGTTCTGGGCCCCACTCAAAACTAGCAGCTTTCTGAGCCACTTGTTATACAGGCCGCAGAAACACCCCCAAATGAGGGATATGTTGCCTCCAAAATCTAAAGAGGCCCACCAGACGTTGTGCCTCCTTTTTAGTTGTGGGGAAAGCCAGACACAATAACTTATCGTTCAGTTTAGTAGGAATATCTCAACATGCCCCACACCATTGGACCCCT
>NW_006922383.1:40935-41513 GCF_000298275.1 Orycteropus afer afer | reverse complement strand
GTCCAGGATTATCTTCTGTGTCTGTGTTAATTGGTTTCCCTTTTCTTTGTTGAAGAGGGTCTGTGCAGTCTTTCTGCCTAGTCCGCCATTTTGCTGGATCCTCCTCTTATCAGAATTTCCCATTTTGTATTTGTTTCTTTGTATCCTAAGAGTGTCATTTAAAATGTTCCTCTACCTGCTGTATTTCCTGTAAAGTGTTCGTTAGATCTAGAGGCTTGATTTGATTCAAGTTCTTTTTTTTTTCTTACAAAAATATTTCATAATAAAGCTTTAGACTTCCTATTGTGTCACACTGAAAACATCATAATACATGATTACTCCACTTTACGGAAAGCCCTGTTATTTTTAGTGCCTGATTTTACAGAATGAGAAAAAATTCAGAAATACGTATCATGCTTTAGAGCAGAAATGCTATAAAATTACTGGACTTCAAAGATAAAAAACTTTTTGGGTAGCCATGCAATAAGATTGTCACTTGGGTTTAAAAACAGATGAGCTAAGATTTCTTTATGGCAACTGCAAAAACGGCAAGAAGGCCACATGTTCTGACCTCCTCTAATCTCACAAGAGGAAGACAG
>NW_006922383.1:39120-39830 GCF_000298275.1 Orycteropus afer afer | reverse complement strand
AAGAAATAAGGTGAAATCCACAGTAATTTAAATTACAAATTTAAATTGATTTAAGTTACAAATATCTATGTACACACACACACACACAAACACAACAAGGCAAGAAATACAGGAATTATAAGGAGAAACATAAATCCATAAGATTTAATTTACTTCTCTCAATCCATGACAGTTTAAAGAATAACAATGACAACAACAAAAAGTCAAGGTATTGAAGACCTACTTAATATCCTAGTAAGGTAGATTTAATGGAAATATACTCCATACCTTGAAAATATACTCTATACCCTGAAAAGATAAAACACATCTTTTCATATGTCCTTTAAACATTTACAAAATTGATCACAAAGAAACTTGAATAAACTGCAAGATATGGAAATAAAGCAGGCAGCATTATCTGATCACATGCAATAAAACTAGAAATTAATAATGCCATCAGGAAACCAAGCAACCAACCCTACCTACCTGGATGTTTTTAAGAACTGAAACTCTAGAACGTCTAGAAAACACTAATGATGAAAATACCACATACTAGAATTTATAGACTCTAGATAAAGCAATGCTCAGAGAAAGATTCATAGCTCAATGACTTTTCTTAATGTTAGCTGTCCACTAAAAGAATCTAATTCTTCTTTCTAGGAACAAAGCTAGACTATATGAATATTTCTTTTCTTTTCTTTTCAATTTTTATTGTGATTTGGGTGAAAATT
>NW_006922383.1:37913-39020 GCF_000298275.1 Orycteropus afer afer | reverse complement strand
CAGCCTCCTGGTCAAGGTACAGATTCCTCATGAGTACAATCAAGTGCTTGGGAATTCCCATTCTTCTCAATGTTATCCATAATTTGTCATGACATCCGTACTTAGTGGGCCTAAATCAATAAATTCAGACTGATCCAATCTTACATTCCTTGCACCCTTATCCCACACCCTCAGTAGGCATTCCCATACATATTCTCCAGGTTTCTCTCCGAACATGTTAGCAAAATCAAGTAGGTCTTTTTGGGTGTAGCGTACCACCTCCTCTGTCACACTTTCTATTTCACCTTTTGGGGCTCACTTGGACTTAACTTTAGTTACAGGTCTAGCAGTAACAATGGGTTGTTGGGGTAGTTTCTGAGAACATTCAGCAATGTCTTCCATGGCCTCTGCCTCAGGCAATGACTCAGCACGAACAGTTGGGCTAATCCCATCATACTGAGGTATTGGGATAATGGCTTTACAGTAATCCCTTCAGATGGGAGGGATTCAACAGAATTTACAAGCTCCGTATCCTGATCTTCCTGACTATCTTCTGCCCATATGTCACCATTCCAGGTTTCAGGATCCCATTTTTTCCCAATCAATGTCCTCACTTTAACTTCAGACACCATTCTGGGTTGGCAATTTAATTGGCATTGTAATTCAGCCATCCTTACAATAAGACTCTGGGTTTGGTTTTCAGCAATATCTGCTCTATTACTGGAAGATATAAGACAGTCTTTTAAAGCTTAACTGGAAGCACTGAGGTCTTTGTCTTTTATGTGGTGCTTAAGCCGAGACTCAGCAGCTCTGAGCTCACCTCCCTCTTTCACCACTTTGTGTAGTGTAAGCAGGACCAACCAACAAACTTCCTTATACTCCTCATGCTGACAAATTGCAGAAAAGTATCAAATATCCAATCACCCAGAGCCTCACTTCTCACAAGTACTTGATCTATTGGTGGTGCTATTTCACATATTAATGTTGCCACCTCACTCCACGGATTAGCAGGACCCTCTTTACTACAGAGGTAGGGTCACTAGTGTCTTTAAGATTAATCAAACTGGAGAACCAATTTAGGAAGCCCATCCTTATGATTTTGTCTCTCTAGAACCACTCTCAGTACCA
>NW_006922383.1:28992-31813 GCF_000298275.1 Orycteropus afer afer | reverse complement strand
TCTCTCCAAGGAGTGTATCTACCTAATGTAAATGTTCAGCTCATATGCCTGTCTTTTGTTTGGCTGGAAGCCACAGGAGTAGGTTCAATGCTAGACCCAAAGGGCAGCTAGGGGCCATAGTCTCAGAGGTTCCACCAGGCTCTATCAGACCAGCAAACCTGGTCCCCCCCTTTTTTTAAATGATATTGAGCTTTTTCCACACCATTCTCCCACTCCATCCAGGATCTCCTACAAAGATCTCCCTTCAAGTAGTTAACAGTGGTAGCTGGGTACCATTTAGTTCTTCTAATCTCACAGTCATATAGGCTGAGGATTGCATGGTTACCAGTCACTTGGACTAATTGTTTCCATGCATGCTTGGTTTTCTTCTATGAATATTTCTTATCCTTCACTTACATTTAGGGCTGAGTATAGAACGAGTTCTAGCCAATGGAATGTGAATGGAAGTGATATATTTGAATTTCAAGGATGGCCCATAAAAATATACACTATTTTCCTTGTTCTTTTGTGGTCTCAATCAGGATATTTATGTCCAGGATGACTTTGGAAGCCATGCACTCAGTAAAGTTGGAAGAGCCTCCATTAGCCTAGGTTCTAAATGACAAGAGTACAGAAGCAATCCACTCTAATCAGCATAACTGCAACTACTGTAATCCTAAATAATATAACAAAAAATACAAATAACTTAATTAAAGATATAAATCAAGATATCAGAAAAAGAGTAACAAAATAAACATGAGGAAACTGAAGGAAGAAATTCAGAAAAGATAAAAGCAGAAATTAATGAATTAGAAAACATAAAAATATAGAACTCATAAATTATCTAAGTGGTAAGCTTTTGGAATAGCAATAAAATGAAGAAAGCACAAATGCCAAAATAAAAATGATAAACAATCAATTACCAACAGGAAATTAAAGGAATCAACCCAAAGAAAATAACATTGAAAGTCTGGATGAAAGGGATAATTGTTTAATTATCATTTTTCAAACTGACTCCAGAAAAGATAGAAAAGCAAAGCAGACTAATTATCACAGAAATAAGTGGAAGTTGTCATAGCAGACATCATCAGAGTTCTACATAGATCCTTTAGAGACCTTTTCCATAGGCTTTGGTTATCCTTTTGCTTTTTCAAAAGGCTTTATCTTGGACTCTTCTTAGAAGGACTGCCTCCAGGTACTGGAACCACTGTGATTGCATGTGAAGTTTGAAGTGCCTTTGAGTTTATATTCCCCCTAATGTGACCCTTAGCCAATGACTGACTAATGCAGAAATGTAAAAGCCCATATTCCTATGTTGCGTGGGGACAAACTGTGAGGCATAACTTACACTTTGTAGTCCCTTTAGTGGGATTTGATTGAAGCTCCCCTTAGAGCAATTCTGCCTGAACCTGTATCTTTGGATGATTTCTTTACGTTTCCTGTCCTACTGCCCCATTGACTCACTGTTTTTTTCCTGGGAACAGTTTCTTAAGAAATCACTTGCACAAAAACCTTCACCTCAGTGTCTACTTCTGAGAAACTTACCCTAGACAGCTGTCAAGAGCTACACATGGTCACCCTACCCCTCCAGAAAAGAGAATCAGGCCTCGTCAGTTTTACAGAAGCATGCTATCCAGCATTTAAGGAATAAACTTTTCCAGAAAATAGGAAAAGGGGAAAGCTTCTACATTATTTATATGAACTTCATACCAAAATCTGTCAAAGACAACACATAAGCTCAAAAGAAAATGACATACCAACAATTTCTAAATGTTAGTAAACAGAATTTACCAGCATATTAAAATAACAGACCATGACCAGATAGGGTTTATTCCAGGAATTCAATGATGACTTAATCTAGGAAATCTATTATTAGAATTCACTATATTCATAGATTAAAATATAAAAATCATGTGATTATGTCCATAGAGGCTGAAAAAGCATGGAATTCAATAACCATTGATTTAAAGAAATTCTTACTAAAATAGGAACAGATGGACATTTTATATTTTAAAAAATCTATTTATCTAAATCTAAAAGCTAACATCATATTAATGAGGAAACAGTTACATACATATACATAAACACACACATATAGATAGATAGATAGATAGATACATGCAAAAGTGAATATTATCCTTAATGAGGAAACAGTATCAAGTTACACATAAATTTAAAAAGCTTACTACTTTTTTGATTATTTAACAACAAAATGTTAGTGGTATTTGATATCTTGATTGTGGTATGGAAGACTCTGTAGCCTTCCTCTACTAGAGGTAAAGCCTGATAAAATTAGACATAAAATCTAGTGAACTAAGAGCAATAATGTCATATTAAATAACATTAATTTTATTTTTATGTTCAATGTTATGTTTTCATTAAAAGTAAGATTACAAAAATTTTATTTCAAGCACTATGTCATGGAATATACTAAACCAAACTCCAAACTCACTGCTGTTGAGTCAGATCCAACTTGTAGTGACCCCTCCTTGGGTTTCTGAGGTGGTATCATTATGGAAGTAGATTACCTAGCCTTCCTCTGAGGAGTGATGGTGGATTTGATTATGCTACCAGAGCTCCCATGTCATGGAATATATATATAGATATAGATATATGGCAAAAAAAATACTTTTAAAAAGATGATTTGACTGGTTATTAAGAACTGCAGTGGAATAAATTTCTGGTGGAAAAGATTTGGCTTATTCAGATTGTAAACACTGTCCATACTGTTACAAAACACCCAGTTCCCACTGTACCTGTTTCTTTCAGGAGATTGCATATGTCTTTGCATTTATGGATCTGTTCAAGTGCATGATTCAGCAACCGAATCTATTTGGCAACA
>NW_006922383.1:26202-28892 GCF_000298275.1 Orycteropus afer afer | reverse complement strand
GTCAAAAATGTCAAGCTGGAGGCTTTTCCACATCAAGCTGGAGGCTTTTCCCGGCTCTTGCAGCTGCAGGGGCTGAGGAGCTCAGAGCTGGCAGGCAGTACACCAGCTGTTGATTCCAACGAATGATGAATCCAAGATCTCCAGGCCAAATGATGGATTGTTCACTCATGAAGTTGTAGGCAGCACAAAAGAATCCCGATCCATAGAAGAATGTCTCCTCTCCCAGGATGTCCACAGATATACTGGAAGCAGACCACACCCCTGGAGAAACTCCCTTTCAACAGATTGGCCCCTCAAAACATAGTCATCTGATCTCATCATGGGAACAACCACACCACAACAGCTCAAACCACACAGAATTGTGGTCCAGCCAAGTTGACACACAGCTCCAACTATCACATTATGGATAACAAGAACACTGTCTGACTTGATTGCTTTGGACATGTCATCAGGAGGGATCAATAGCTGTAGGATATCATGTTTGGTGAATAGAGGGCCAATGAGGATGACCTTTGGTAAGTTGAGTTGGCAAAGTAGTCGCAATGATGGACTTGAACATCCAGCAAATGTGAGAATTATGCAGGACTGGGCAGCATTTTGTTCTGTTGTACATGAGGTTGTCATAAGTCAGAGTCAACTCAATGGCAGCTAACAACAGGTGAAATCTAATGGAGGAGGTTTGTCGAGCTTGGTTTCCTAGCTTTGAAATGGCAAAAGATAGAAACTTTTTAGAAGTCTAATCTGATTTTCCCTATAAAAACTTGCAAACAGAAGTTAAATCTGTTGCCATAGTAGCTGTTCAATATTGTATGACTCTAGATTTGTCCATATGGTTTATTTGGTTAATTAACACTGTTGTTGCACCTATGTGAATAATCAGGGCAAATCTAATGAAACTGGACTGTTCTGTTATCAAGAATACTATTTTTCTGTATTATGATCACAGACAGAGGTGGTAGGTGTGAGACTACTGTGGTAGTTAAGGTTATATGTCAATTTGGCTGGGTCTGGCTTTGAAAGGCTGGGCAGCTTGATGTAGTTATTCTCCATGATGAGACTGGTAATCAGCTCCATGGTGGAATCTACCGTGAGCAGCAGAGTAGCTGCTTTAGGGATGTGGTCTGCTTCCAGTATATACAAAGAAACCTTGAGGAAGATCTTAAATTTTTTGGCACATCTGGATCCTGCATTGGGCTGAGTCATCAGTGCATGTCTGCCAATCATGGGACTGTTTCTGGACTTGAACTAGTGGCCTGTCTTGTTGTTTGATATCTTGGTCCTGTGCCATTTTACTTGTCAGCCATGAGTCTGTCAGCCTCAGCAGTCAGTAGCTGATTGAGTGAAGGGACCCATCCAGCTCCAATGCGCCAGAAGCAAGAGGCAGAGCTGAAGTGCAAGGTTGAGGGGCTTTCCCCCAGCCCCTAGAGCTGGTACTTTGGACTCAGACTTCTGGCCTCCTAAACTGTAAGAAAATAAATCCCTGTTTGTTCAAGCCACGCACTTGTGGTATTCCTGTCAGTGGCACTAGGGAACCAAAACAACTATCCAGGAAAAATTATGAAAGACTTTGAAATAGGCAAAAGAAGGAAGAAGGAAGAAAAAGGAAGAAGGGAGAATAACAAAGATTACTGTGTGTCTTCTTTAGGGGTCCGTTCTGACTTACCTCTACTTTTCATTACCATTTAACCATTTTTCTACTCTATCAGAAAACTACTACTAACACAAATAATTCTTGCCCATATAAACGCAAATAAGTTATGTTCCATGGAGATGAAAGTGATCATTGCTCTGTGAATATTGGCCAGTTTTGCATCTACATGTAAATTTATTTCAGCATTATTAATTGCCTATGTGTGTGTTTTAATTCTCTTTTGATTCAGTTGTAATATCTTACTGATTCCCTTATTGAGTAATAATAAAAGCTTTTGCACGTGTTAAAAAAAAATGGAAAATAAAACTTAAAGAAAAAAAAAAAAGAAAGACAGATCTGGAGGACAGGTAAAGAAGATCCAAAACATGGAGAGACCCTAAAAAAGAAAACCAAAATAATGGGGTAAAACATAATCTTTTAAAGTATAATTCAAGAAAACTTTATAAAAATAGAAGAATACTTAAATTTACATATTGAAAAAGCACACTATGTAAAAGCACAAACTGACACAGAATGGTCAACATTAAAGACATTTTCTAATACAGTCTGTTCTGCTACATTTGTTTTATAATGCAAGGTAATTCAAACACAATTGATAAGTAGAGAAATTATGTCAGTATAACACAGAAGTCATGTTGGTTCACATGCTATTATTGCTAGCACATTAATATTTTGTGCTACCAAGTAATGTCAATTAAGTGCAAAGTACACTAACAGCTAAACCCAATGATATTCTATGTTCTTCCTCTTGGCTCATTTTGGCCATATGTTCTTAGAATTGATTTGTTGCATGCTTCTCTTTGATCCTTGTGTATATTTTACTAGACTTTTTAAAGTGTGTTACAGTTTGCTTGTTTGAATTAGGATCCAAACAAGGTTCACACATTGTATATATCTGATATGTCTCTTAATTTTCTTTTGATCTACAGGTTTTTCACTCTTTTTCTCCTCATGCCAATTATTTGTTAAAGAACCAGGTCATCTGTCCTGTAGAATTTCCTTTTTTGTTTTTGTTTTCAATGTTTACTTTTTTTTTTTT
>NW_006922383.1:10824-17692 GCF_000298275.1 Orycteropus afer afer | reverse complement strand
ACCTTCCTTCCGAGGAGTGGCTGGTGGGTTTGAACCGCCAGCCTTCTGGTTAGCAGTCAAGTGCCTTAGGCACTATGCTACCATTTTGTAGTGCTGCCACAACAGAAATACCACATGTGGATGGCTTTAACAAATAGGAATTTATTATCTTACAGTTTAGGAGGTTAGAAGTCCAAGTTTAAAGTGGTGGTTCTAGGGGCTAGATGAAGGCTTTTCAACCTTGGGCTTTGGTGCTACCTCCTGTTCCAGGCCCACTGGAGCTGGAGGCTTTTTCTGACTTATGTAGCTGCTGGTTGCTGTGGCTGAAGAACCCAAGATTGACAGGTAAAATTGCACATACCAAAATCAACAGGCACCATGACAGGCCAAGACTTGGCCAAATATGCAGGGTCCAGATATGCCAAAAGCTCAAGACCTTTCTCAAAGTTTCTCCTCATGCACTGGAAACAGGCCACACTCTGAAGGCAACTTCTTAGCTGCTCACAGCAGATTTCACTATGAAGGTGATTACAATCTCATCTCAACATAGGGAATACCTATATCCAGCTGCCCAGCCACTCAAAACTATGGCTCAGCCAAGTTGACACACAACCTAAACTACCACAATAGTCTAAATGGAACATCTTGGAATTTATATAGAAATTTTAGCCTTTATTCATCCTATTCCTTATTGTCCCAGGAAAATGAGAATTAAATAGAAAACCTTGATCATTATCAATTTCTTTGTAGGACAGAAGAGAAGCATTTCAAGAAAGGTGATGTGAGGAGCTCTGTGGACAATATCCCAAGTGAAATGACCATAACTGTTGAAAATTATAAAACACAACCATAAAAATCTCTGGAAATTGTCCTAAGGGCATACAGCAAATGAAGAAACATTTATCCCAGGAAATCTATTAAATCTGATTAAAAACAGAGTCTATAGCACTTAAGCCATGACTTATTCCCCTCTATCAACTCAGTGTGAGTAGCAAGATGGGGTTTCCTCTATCCCAGCTTCTAGGCCAGAGATTCCTTGGAGGAGCAACCTGGCAGCATTTCTCATCTCCCTGATCTGTGTTAGAGATGCAAGTGCAGGCAAGTGCAGCTGAGAGGCGCTGAGAGGCATGATGATCCCTTCCTCCATCCACCCATAATTTTTAGGGCAGAAGCTCTACCTGACGCATGGAAATTTAGAATACTTGGCCTTGATTTCCCTTGCCCAGCTTGCTTATAGGGTAGAGAATCCATGTCGGGAGAGGCAAATCAAGAATAGCAAAGGCTAGCACTTCCTGCGGTACAGGAGCATGACTTTAATTGGATCAGATTATGGAGCAATTTGGGAGCTCTGGTGGCATAGTGCTTAAGGCATTTGACTGCTAACCAGAAGGCTGGTGGTTCAAACTATGTTCACCAGTCACCTCTCAGAAGGAAGATTGGGCAATCTACTCCTGTAGAGATACCACCTCAGAAGTCCAAGGAGGGGTCGCTATGAGCGACAGCAGTGATTTTTTTTAATGGAGCAATTTATGCCCAAGAACATTAAAGAAAAGAAAGAAAGAAAAGAGCAATCATCTAGCAATCAGTTGAGACTCGCAGCTAGAGGCAATACTGGTAAAAGAAAACCAGCCAGAAGCTTCACAGGGAGGTCAGAAAAAGATATAGCCAAAGAGAGCCCTGCTAAAACTACTGCCATCCCTTGGGGAGGGGTGCCAGGGGGACTGTCACAGCATGACCAAGGCTGTGCCCTCTGAAGAGTGACATCAGAGGTTATATACTATGAGGGAAAGAGACTTCATTGAACTAGCTCAGCCAAGTCACTAGACAAATAATCAAGTAAACAAACAAAAACCAGAGGGAGATCAAAGTAGTATCCAAAGATTCTACAATGTATTATTTAAAATGCATCAAAATTTATAATATCTGCAAGAAACATGAAAGTGCGACTTATACATAGGAGAAAAACAGAGAACAAACACTGACTTTGAAGGAGTCTGGATACTGAACTCAGCAGAAATAGATTTCAAGCAGCTATATGTTCAAGCAACTAAAGGAAACCACACTTAAAGAAGAAAAGAAAGGTATGATGACAATGTTGCATCAAATACAGACTGTAAATAAAGAAAGATAAATTGTACAAAGAAACCAAATGAAAATTTTGGAATTGAAAAGCACACAATAACTAATTTAAAATTTTACTAGAGGGGATCATCAACATATTTGCGCTGGCCAGAAAAGGAAGCAGCGAACATGAATGTAGGTTGATAGACATTACTAAATATGAATAATGGAGTAAAAAAAAAAATAATAATAACGAAGAAACATTCAGGAAGACTGTGGTGTGAGCAGGTCTAAGATTCGGAACCTACCCACACAAACACAAAGAAAAACTAGATGTCTATACTCAGTCCCATGAGAAATCTGAAATGCTGGGCAAGGCATCAGAGCAAGGAGCTGCAAACAATCAATATAATGATGAATCTCATATGGTAAGAAAAGCACTTCTTCCTCTGGCCCCACCTCTCTCCTTCTTGGTGCAGTATACAAATGGTGGCAGCAGAGCTAAATCCACACCTGCCCCCAACCAATCCAATGCTCTCCTGGAAAGGGCACCATCTCTAGCTCTGAAATAAATAGGACAGATCTTAGCAGCAGACTGTTCAGGGTGTATATTCTGATGTATTTTATGATTAGTTTGGTAGTTGCCAATGGACTGAAACCTTGGTCTGGCTACAATTGGAGCCCTCACAGAAGATGGAAGGGAGCAATAACCAAATACTAAAAGATGTGCCTGTCCAAGTATGTAATGTGTGTTTTATGATATGTCTAGGAGCCACTGAAGGACTGAAACCTTGATCTGGCCCGAACCTTGATCTGGCCTGAACCAGAGAGAACAGTAGGCAAAGTCTGAAGGCTTTACCTGCCTACAAGTTTCTTGAAGAAATTAGCACTGTCAAAACACCATATATTTGGAGGAGTGGAGAAAGCTAAAACCTTGCAAAATTCTAATGTTCTGCCTTCAACAAAAAATCACAAGCCACCCAAAGAAACTGAAATTGATGGCCCATTTAAGTGAATAAAATGAAGTGAGAGGAATTGTATTTATGGAAGCCCAAATAATGAACATCTTGGAAGAATATAATACAACAATATTAAACTCAAAGTACCAAAGGAAAACACATACAATGAACTAAAGGAAATTAAAAAAACAATGCATGAACAAAATGAGAATATATATACAGAGATAGAAACTATAAACAGAAACAAAAGAGAAATACTGGGTCTGAAAGACACAATAACTGAAAAAATATATATTAGAAAGATTTTACAACAGATCTGAAATTGCAGAAAAGAAGAATAACCAATCTAGAGAATAAGGTAGTAGAAATTATGGAGGCTGAGAAATAAGAGAGAAGGCTCAAGACTGCTGGATATAGCCTAATGGAAATGTGGGCCACCATCAAGTGAACTAAAATGCACATCATGGGACTACCAGAAAGAGACAAGCAAAAAAAAAAAAGTGAAAGTATTTGAAGAAATAACGGCAAAAAACTTTCAAAATCTGACAAAGGACGTGAATCTACAAATTCAAGAAGCTCAACAAACTCCAAGTAGTATAAACCCAAAGAGATCCACATTGAAACACATTATAATCTGGCTCTCAAAATGAAAGATGAAGAGAGGATCTTGAAAGCAGCAATAGATAAATGAATACTCATAAAAAAGGATCCTTAAGATTAAATGCCAATTTCTCCTCAGAAAACCTGCAGGCTAGAAAAAATGGAATGACATATTTAAAGTGTTGTAAGAAAGAAACTATCAACCAGGGATATAACATTTGGCAAAAGACATTCCCAGATAAACAGGAACTGGGACCTAGGCCAGCCCAGTAAAAAATGCTGAGGAGAGTCCTTCAGAATGTAAAGACACTAGAAAGCAACTCAAAGCCATATACACAAAGAAAGATCATCATTAAAAGTAATTGTATGGACAAGTATAAGGGTACATTTTAAGGTATTTTTGCTTGATAATTATAATTGTTATGTAATTCATGCTTTATAATGACATAACATAAAAATAAGCATAAAATTATTTTATAGGTAACATGATCTATAAAGATGTAATAGGCACTAATCATGACATAAATTGGAGGACATGAGGAAAGGTATAAGTAAAGAGTTTTTGGATATTACTGAAATTAAGTTGGTATAAATTTAAACCAGGTCATTATAAATTTAAGATATTAAATATAATCTTCTTGGTAAACACAAAGAAAAATCTAAAAACATACACAAAAGGAAAGGGGAAAGGAATCAAAACGGTTCATTACAAAAAAATTTCACAAAACACAAAAGTTGGTAGCATTGGAGGAAATAGACAAATAAGGTATAATACACACAAAAACAAATAACTTTTCATTAATTACACTGAATATAAATGGACAAAATGCTCCAATCAAAAGTCAGAGAATAGAAGAATGGAGGAAAAAAGCAAGATTCAGCTATATGCTGTCTACAAGAGATATATGTTTAACACAAAGACACAAAAAGTTGAAAGTGAAAGCATGGAAAAAATACTCATTGCAAATAGTAAGCAAAGAGAGCTGGCATGACCATTTCACCAAGATATAATAATTATAAAGAAAAATTCACCTAACAGAGCACCAAAATATACAAATCAAACATTGACAAAATTGGAGAAAAACACACCTATATAATAGTAGCTGGATGTTTCAATAGACCACAGTGAATAATAAGCAGAATATATATAAAAGATCAATAGGGAAATAGAGGACCTAAATAACACTATAACTAAAAAAGACCTAACAGACATATACAGAATATCCCACCCCAAAGAGAATATACATTATTTTGCAGCACATGTGGATCATTCTCCAGTATAAATCATGCATGAGAACATAGAACAAGTGTTGACAAACTAATTAATATTAAAATCATACAAAGCATATTCCCCACTTGTGGCCAAAATGACAGGTTAGTCAGACATACCATGCCATCTCTATATAGCAAAGTCCCAAGAAACAAAGTGAAACAGATACAGAAGACAGTCCTGGAACCTTAAGCATCAAAACAAAGGATAACAAACTAGATTAAACACTGACTGGAAGAAGAAACTGATTGAAAACAGTGAACAAGAAGAGACAGTGAAGGGGCCCTGCCAGCTGGTTCAGCACAGCATGGCCATCTTGAGACACAGACAGCACAATCCCAGATGAAGAGCATAGAAGGAAACTTCATGAAATTCTCAACAGGACACAGAGTAAATGTGTAGCCATACCCAGAGTGAAACAAAGTCGCAATTTGCTGGCTTCAGCCAACAGGAAAAGCCTAGGCGCCTCACCCAGTGACCAGAGGAGCACATTCTTGTTCCCCCACTCAACTGTGATTAGTAGCATAACGCCTCCCATCCCTGCAGCCCTGACTGCCATGGACCATGGTACAAACTCCCTCTCCCCCACCAACCCAGCTTGACTGCCACCCTCACTCCCCCAACCTGACCACTACCCCTCCCTCTGCCCTGACTGCCACTCCTCCCCCTGCCCTACAAACTCATAGAGTGATGGCAGGTTTTTTAGGCAGGACTTTGGCCATTCACCTTGCTCCTACCTTCTGCTAACCCAGGCAAGTAGCAGCAAGCCACCCAGGGCGCAGAAATGGCTGCTTACCACACTCCTCCCACCTACCATTCCACTCCCTCCACTTTCCCCCCACACAGAAAGAGGCAGTGGCAGGATGACCAAATGCATACCTGCCCACTTCTCCTTACCCTCTTCATCTCCTCACTGCTCACCTCTCCTTTTTCTCCCATTCAGTAAGGGGCAGCAAGAGCATGACCAGCCTGCCACTCATACCCCCTTCTGTGTGACAGCTAGTGACAGTGAGACTGTTTATACACCCACACACCACTCATTCCCCCTCCCCAAACCAGCAGGAGGCGGTGACCATGTCTTTACTAGAAAGCCACACACATAACACCTGGCACCCCATCCACTTAGCAAGGGCCACTGCCTGTTCCCATACTAATGGACTGAAAACATACAGTGGCCAATGCCTACCCAACTCACCCTCAGAACTCCCACAAGACTAGCGAGCAGAGACCCATGCTCACACACCCAGCTGCTATGCAACTAACTCAGGGACAGTTCGGAGTGCTCCAGTGTGGCTAGACTAGAGACCAGAGTAGCATGCCCATTCCTCTTGCCTGGATACATCCAAAAATAAAATAATACAAAATCAGGAAGCAGCAAACACACACACACAATTAATAAATGAATATAATAATAACACTTACCCTCAGAAACAACAGATAATATCAAATCACCTAAAGAAGCAGGTTAAGATGGCTCTAGCAAGTGACATAATTAAAGAACCATGAAACCACTCTGAGGAAGACAAAGTAATGGAACTACCTGATAAAGAATTCAAGAGACATATGTAGGGCCCTCCAAAAAATCAAGAAAGAGATCAAGGAAAACATAGACAACACTCTAGAATAAGTCAGGAAAACAATACAAGAAGAAAATGACAAAATAAATAAGATATTTAGAAACCATAAAAAGCAGCAACTAGAAATCTAGAAGAATAACACTAAAATTTCAAAAATAGAAGGACACTGGGAAGCCAAAGGAATAAAATTGAATCAATGAAAGTCAGCATCAGCAAACTAGAGGAGAAAATCCTTGATCTCAGTCTGTTAGAGGGACAATCAGAAAAATGAATGAAGAAAAAAGAAGAAAGCCTAAGCATTATGTGGGACACCATCAAGAGGAATAATTTACATGTGATTGCAAATCCAGAGCAGGAAGAGACCAAAATAAATAAATGAAACACAGAGAAAACATTTGAAGATTTGCTGACAGAAAACTTTC
>NW_006922383.1:7817-10056 GCF_000298275.1 Orycteropus afer afer | reverse complement strand
TGAGTCAGGTCTGACTCGACAGCACATAACAACAACAACAACATAAGTGTGTGAGCCATTTTCCTAAGATAAATTTCTCTCTCTCTCTCTCTCTCTCTCTCTCTCTCTCTCTATATATATATATATATATAAGCTTTACTGGTTTTGTTTCTCTAGAGAACCCAGTCTAACACAGCCTATTACTAATACTGTAAAAAGTCAAGGAAGGGTTTGCTTAGGGAAGGGAACTCGCTTTGTAAGTTACTGGGGATAGGAGGGAAGAGGATGGGAAATTTTCAGACTAGTTGGGGGCCACATGCTGAGTTGGGTAAGGGGAAAGACGGTATGGAAAGAGTCTGTGACCAGCATGATAACATTGGGGAAAGGGAGGACACCGAATTGTGCACATAAGATAACATAAGATATAGACAACAGAGGCTAATACCAGTACATGCACAATACTGCGTTACCACTAACACCAAACACCAGGCTACAGATAAATGCATAGACAACTGAGATGATGAGATGGGGTTGGTGAACAGGAATATACTCTAGACCAATGACAGATTCAGTTGAGGATAATGTTGCACGGATATTAGTGATACAAAATGACCACAATATCACAGAAGCAACAGAAGACAGACTTGGGGTAATCCTTCAGAGACAGCCAAACACCTTGGGAGAGAGAAACACCAGGTCTGCTGGCTCAGGACCATGGTACTGGGGGACACCGGGCTCAACTGGCACAACATAATACATAAAAATCTTGTTCTACAACCTACTTTGGTGAGTAGTGATTGGGGTCTTAAAAGCTTTCAAGTGGACATCTAAGATGCAGCTAATGGTCTCCTCTCATATGAAGCAAAGAAGTGTGAAGAAAACCAAGGGCATTTGGAAACAATCAACCCTAGGATATGATGGGCCTTGAGATCAGAGCTAGATGGTGCCTGGCTACCAATGCCAACCACTCGGAAAGGGATCAAAACTGGAAATCCTGGATAGAGTGGGAGAAAAAAACATGGAACAAAATTTAAAAACACAATAAGGACCAGAATTACTGGTCAGACTGAGTCTGGTGGGACCCCCAAGACTATAGCCCTGGGATACACTTAGGGACTGAGATAAGACTCACTATCAAGGATTGGCTCTCAGCCTAACAGTAGTAGTAAGATTCACATGCAGAACACCCAACCCAGGCCGATGCACCCACCTACTCTATGGAGATACACCCATTGGAGGAATTGGCCATGGGGCACCAGAGGGGCTGCATTCACATGGAGGGAAAGCTGGACAGACAGGAGTGCATAACTAAGAAGGGCACAGGGATTGGGGGGGGTCACAGGGAAGGGAGAGAAGGAGAGTGGGTTAGGGTTGGGGATGATAATCAGGGAGTGAAACCAAATGTACACTAACTGTGTGTCTGCTCTGTAAATTTGCACCCAAGGCACAATTAAAAAAAAAAAAAGGACACATGACAACATTACCCAAAATCAACCCAGATAAAGAATTTCCAAAAATAAAATAAAGCTACAAGACTGAAAATAGAGAACCAGAGATGACAATATGTAAATGATAACAATTTCAAAAGAAAAAGAAGGAATAAATGGTGTAGTTACAGAACTTCAAAAGAGGAAGTTAAGATGATATCAAGATAGAACTGATGGTTTTAAACTTAGGAAGATTTGTAAATTTCAGAGTAATCACAATGAAAATTCTTTTTGATACAGGGACATTGTATATCCCTTCTATCTTCTTTGATGCTTCCTGCATTGTTCAATATTTTGCCCATGTTGTTGTTGTTAGGTGCTGCTGAGTCATCCCCAACTCATAGTGACCCTATGCACAGTAGAACGAAACACTGCCCAGTCTTGTGCCAGCATTATGATCCTTGCTATAATTCAGCCCATCATTGCAACCACTGTGTCTATCCATCTTGTTGAGGGCCTTCCCCTTCTTCGTTGACTTTCCACTTTACCTAGCATGATATCCTTCTCTAGGGAATGGTTCCTTCTGATAACATGACCAAAGTAGGTGAGACAAAGTCTGGCCCTTCTCGCTTCCAAGAAGTATTCTGGCTGTACTTCTTCCAGGACAGATTTGTTAGTCCTTTTAGCAGACCATGGTACTCTTAGCATTCTTCTCTAACACCACAATTCAAAAGCATCAACTATCAACTCTTCTTCAGTCTTCCTTATTCATTGTCCAGCTCTCACATGCATAAGAGGCGACTGAAAATACCATGGTTTGGGTTAGGCACACC
>NW_006922383.1:2187-6707 GCF_000298275.1 Orycteropus afer afer | reverse complement strand
TTCCTGCATCATTCAATATTTTGCCCATAGAATCTTTCAATATTGCAACTTGAGGCTTTATTTTTTTTCCTCAGTTCTTTCAGCTTGAGAAATGCCGAATGTATTCTTCCCTTTCGGTTATCTAACTCTAGATCTTTGCACATTTCATTATAGTAATTGGCTTTGTCTGCTCGAGCTGCTCATTGAAATCTGTTCACCTATTTTATCTTGTCATTTCTTCCATTTGCTTTAGCTACTCTCTGCTCAAAGGCAAGTTTCAGAGGCTCTTCTGACATCCATTTTGGTATTTTCTTCCTTTCTTGTCTTTTAAGTGACCTCTTGCTTTCTTCATGGATGATGTTCTAGATTCCATTCCACAATTCCTCTGGTTTTCAGTCATTAGTGTTCAATACATCAAATCTATTCTTTAAATGGTCTCTAAATCCAGGAGCAATATTATCAAGGTCATATTTTGGCTTTCATGGACTTGTTGTCTTCAACTTGAATGTGCATATGAGCAGTTGATGGTCTGTTCCCCAATCAGCTTCTGGCCTTGCTTTGGCTGAAGATATTGAACTTCTCCATCACCTCTTGCCACAGATGTAGTCAATGTGATTCCTGTGTATTCCATCTGGTGAACTCCACTTACATTGTTGCAAAAAAGGTATTTGCAATGATTAAGCTGTTGGTCTTGAAAAATTCTATCATTGGATCTCCAGTGTCATTTCTATCACCAAGGCAATATTTTCCAACTACTGGTAACTCTTCTTTGTTTCCAACTTTTGGATTCCAGTCACAAGTGATAATCAACAAATCTTGATTTCATGTTCAGTCAATTTCAGACCCCACATAATTTTTTCCCATAGAATTCTTCAATATAGCCACTTGAGGCTTGAATTTTTTCTTCAGTTATTTTAGATTCAGAAATGCTGAGCATGTTCTTCCCTTTTGTTTTTCGAACTTCACGTCTTTGCATATTCCATTATAATACTTCACTTTGTCTCTCGAACTTCCCTGTAAAATCCTCTGTTCAGTTCTTTTATTTCAGTATTTCTTCCATTCACTTTAGCTACTCTACATTCAAGAGCAAGTTTCAGAGTCTCTTCTGACAACTATTTTGGTCTTTTCTTCCTTTCCTGCCTTTTTAGTGACCTTTTGCTTTCTTTACTTATGATGTTCTTGATGTCATCCCACAACTTGTCTGGTCTTTGGTCACTGGTGTTCAATGCATTAAATCTGTTCTTCAGATGGTCTCTAAATTCAAGGTGGGATATAATCAAGGTCATATTTTGGATCTCATGGATATGTTTTAATTTTCTTTAGCTTGAACTTGAACTTGCATATGAGCAATTGATGGCCAGTTCCACAGTCAGTTCTGGCCTTGTTTTGACTGATGATATTAAGCTTCTCCATCACTTCTTTCCACAGATGTAGTTGGTCTGATTTCTGTATATTTCTTCTGGGGAGGGCCACATATATTTATGTTATTGAAAAAAGTATTTGCAAGGAATAAGTCATTGGTCTTGCAAAGTTCTATTATGCAATCTCTGGCCTCATTTCTATCACCAAGGCCCTATTTTCCAACTACCCATGATTCTTCTTTGTTTCCAACTTTTGCATTCCAATCATCAATAATTATCAATACATCTTGAAAGCATGTTTGGTCAATTTCAGACTGCAGAAGTTGGTAAAAATAATCTTCAATTTCTTCATCTTTGGCTTTAGTAGTTGGTGTGTAAATCTGAAAAATAGTAGTATAAATTGGTCTTTCTAGCAGGTGTAAAGATATCTTCCTATCACTGACAGCATTGTATTTCAGGATAAATCTGGAGATGATGAATGCAACCCATTCCTCTTCAATCTGTCTTTCCCAGCAGAGTAGATCATATGATTGTCTGATTCAAAATGGCTGATACTAGTCCATTTCAGCCCATTAATGCCTAGGACATCGATCTTTATACATTCCATTTCATTTTTTACAACCTCCAATTTTCCCAGATTCATATTTATACACTCCATGTTCTGATTATTAATGCATGTTTGCAGCTGCTTCTTCTCATATTGAGTCATGCCCCATCAGCAAATGAAGGTCCTGAAAGCTTTACTTCATCCATATCATTAAGGTCGACTCTTCTTTGGGGAGGCACTCTTCCCCACTAGTGTTTTGAGTGCCTTCAAACCTGAGGGGTCTATATCAGACAGTGTTTCATGGCTCTTCATAAAGTTTTCCAGTAATATCTCAGGCAGTGTTTCACTCTTGTCAATAAAGTTTTCAGTGGCCAGTTTATTCAGAGGTGGATGGTTCCATCCATTTTCACAGTCTCTCTTCATCTGGAAGCTCTGCTGAAACCTGTCCACCATGAGTGACCCTGCTGGTACTTGAAATACTGGTGGTATTGCCTTCAGCATCACAGCAACAGACAAGCCACCACAGTACAACAAACTGACAGATGAATGGTTGAGATGTTTCAATAAATGGATGCAGCACTGGAGGCACCGTCTGGAAGAGATCCATATTTTTGCCTATTCCAAAGAAAGGTGACCCAACAGAATCTGGAAATTACTAAACAATATCATTAATATCACACATAAATAAAATCTTGCTGAAGATAATTAAAAAATGGTTGCAGCAGTATATTAACAGGGAACTCCTATGTGGAACAAGGGATATCATAGCTGTTGTCAGATGGATATTAGCTCAAGGCAAAGAATACCAGAAAGATGTCAACCTGTGGTTTACTGACTATGCAAAGGCATTCAACTGTGTGGATCATAACAAATTACAGATAACATTGCAAAGAATGGGAATTCCAGAACACTTAATTGTGTTCACAGGGAACCAATAAATAGAACAAGAGGTTGGTGTTCAAACAAAACAAGGGGATACAGCATCATTTAAAATAAGGAAAGGTGTATGTCTGGGTTGTATCCTTTTACCATACTTACTGAATACATACGCTGAGGAAATAATCCAAGAAGCTGGACTATATGGAGAAGAATGCGACATCAGAATTGGTGGAAGAACCACTAACAACCTGCGATTGCAGATGATATAACCTTGCTTGCTGAAAGTGAAGATGATTTGTAGCACTTACTGATGAAGATGAAAGACTACAGTCTGTAGTATGGATTACAACTCAACATAAAGAAAATGAAAATCCCCACAAGTGGACCATTAAGCAACATCATGATAACAGAGAAAAGATAGAAATTTCCAGGAATTTAATTTTACTTGGATTCATAGTCAACATCCATGGAAGCAGCAGTCAGGAAATCATACATCATATTACACTGGACATATGTGCTGCAAGGGACCTTTTTAATGCATCAAGAAGCAAAGATGTCACTTCAAAGGCTAAGGTGCACCTGACCCAGGCCATGGTATTTTCTTTTTTATTGTGCTTTGGGTGCAAATTTACAGAGCAGAATTTATTTTACATTCAAAAGTTCATGTACATTTACATTTAACAGTTCAATGTACATGTGTGTCAACTTACTATCCTCAATCCTAACCTACTCTCCTACTCTACCTTCTCATTGACCCACACGTCCCTTTGACCTTCTAAGATATGCAGTCCTGTCTGTCCAGCTTTCCCTCTGTGTGAATGTTGCCCCTCTGGTGCTCCATGGCCGATTGCTCCAAGGGATGTATCTCCATAGAGTAAGTGGGTGCATTGCCCGGGTTGGGTGTTCTGCATGTCCAAGGTATGATATTTTCAATTGCCTCATATGCATGTGAAAGTTGGACAATGAATAAGGAAGACCAAAGAAGAGTTGGTGCCTTTGAACTGTGGTGTTTGGGACGAATACTGGAAGTACCACATACTGCCAGAAGAACAAACAAATCTTTCCTGGAAGAAAGGCAGCTGGAATGCTCCTTGGAAGTGAGAATGGCCAGTGGCTGCAATGATATGCTTAAACATAGCAAGGATTGTGAGACTGGTGCAGGATCAGGCAGTGTTTCATTCTATTGTACACAGGGACACTATGAACTGGAGCCAACTTGATGGCACTTAACAACAACAACTAACACAATGAAAATTAATAAAACTTATTCCATAATAAAAAGCAGAAAATCATAAAGATCTTCTGTACCCAAAAATACAGCAATGAGGGACATTATAAGAAAATCCACAAAGAAAAAGAACTCAGCAGAGAAATATACAGAAAAAAGAAATCATCACCAATAAAAAAGCACAAATGACAGCAGTAAATTTATGCTTGTCAATAATTACACTGACTGTAAGTGGATTAAATATGCCAGTCAAGCAACAGAGTGGCAGAATGGATATGAAAACATTACCCATCAGTATGCTGCCTACAAGAGATACATTTTAGACACAAAGATAAAAATAAATTAAAAATCAAAAATGGAAAAAAGATGTATCAAGCAAATGGCAAACAAAAAGAGCAGGAGTGTGAATACTAAATCCAATTAAAAAGACTTTAAGGTAAAAACCAGCATAAGAGACAAAGAAGGGCATTATATAATGATTAAGTCTTTCTCTGGTTTTGGTATTAAAGTAATGCTAGACTCATCT
>NW_006922383.1:0-503 GCF_000298275.1 Orycteropus afer afer | reverse complement strand
AAGTAAAATGAAATCCTTGAAAACTTCAGTCTTTCCTCCATTTATCATGACATTGCTTACTGGTCCAGTTGTGAGGATTTTTGTTTTCTTTATGCTGAGGTGTAATCTACACTGAAGGCTTTGATCATCTTTAGTAAGTGCTTCAAGTCTTGAAAATGTTCAGCAAACAAGGTTGTGTCATCTGCCTATCACAGGTTGTTAATGAGTCTTCTTGCAATCCTGATACTGTATTCTTTTCATATAGTCCAGCTTGTCAGATAATTTGCTCAGCATACAGATTGAATAAGTATGGTGAAAGGATACAACCCTGACACACACCATTCCTGATTTTTAAACCATGCAATATTCCCTTGTTCCGTTTGAACTATTGCCTCTTTGTCTATGTACAGGTTCCTCATGAGCACAATTAAGTGATCTAGAACTCCCATACTTTCCAATGTTACCCATAACTTGTTATGATCCACACAATGGAATGTCTTTGCATAGTCAATAAAACACATGTA
>NW_006922382.1:915692-917461 GCF_000298275.1 Orycteropus afer afer | reverse complement strand
TTATCATTCAGAGACATAAAAATACTTGATTTATTTTTCTGTATATCTTCTATTACATTTCTTTAAACATTGGCTTCTGGAACTCGGAATATAACCTATTGTCTACCTTAAGTGACTGCATAGTTTGTGAGTCATAAATCTATACTTTGTGTTTCATCCTGCTTTGATATATACTCAAATTTATGTTTCAATTTATATTTATATTTTATATTTCTTTTATATACATTTCCTGGAAGCTACTTCAAATCTTTTGTCAAACAAGGCAGGAATTGAGCAATTAGATGTTTTTTTCTTTATTTTGGATTAAATCTCCTATTTTTATTAGAGCAGTCAATTGATAAAAATTATCCACTTAATACAGTTTCTCTTGTAAGAAACAAATACTTTCAAAAATATATAATACATCAATTTCATTTAAAACAAATATTTGAATCTTCTCTATTATGTTTAACAAAATTTTACAAAAAAATCTGGAATATTTAATGTGTTTTTATTGTTGTTATGTGCCAGTGAGTCAGACCTGACTCATAGAGATGCCCCCTTGGGTTTCTGAGGTGTTATCACTACAGAAGTAGATTGTTCAACCTTCCTTTTGAGGAGTGGCTGGTGAGTTTGAACCCCCAGCCTTCTGGTTAGTAGTCAAGTGCCTTAGGCACTACACTACGAGTTAGGCAGTGGTAATAGTCACTACTTTTCAATAGTTTGCCATGGGCATGATAATCAGAATTGAAGCCAGCTGTAGCACTGGAATAGAGTCTTGCATGTATCTCATTATGCCAGGTTTGTTGTTGTTGTTGTTATGTGCTGTTGAGTCGGACCCGACTCTTAGTGATCCCTCCTTGAGTTTCTAAGGCAGTATCACTACAGAAGTAGATTGCCTCATCTTTCTTCTGAGGAGTGGCTGGTGAGTTTGAACCCCCAGCCTTCTGGTTAGCAGTCAAGTACCTTAGGCACTACACTACCAGAGCTCCTATTATGCCAGGTAGTAACCTACTAATTGTTATATTGGTAGTGGTATTGAGGGTCCTGAGGGAGATTCTAGCTAGGCCTGCTGGGATAATGTATGATTACTCAGGCACTTGGGAAAATAGATACTTACTATCTTAACTCCCTGGTATTGCTATAACAGAAACCACAAGGTGTGTGACTTTAAAGAACATAAATTTACCATGTCATAATTTTGGAAGGTAGAAGTCAAAATTAGGGCTCTAAGAGACAGACTTTCCTTGACTGTTACTTTGGCATTCTTCAGCTTGTAGAGGGAACAGCCCATAGTGTCTGTCTCGTCCCTGTGTTATGTTTCTATGTCTATTCTTCTCTTTTTATAAGACACTACTCAGATATAATTAATTTAGAACCACCCTACTCCAATATGACCTCATTAGTGTAACAAAATATAAAACCTATTTCACAATTACAGGTACAGGGATTAGGACTTCAAAACTTCCTTTTGGGGTATATAATTCAATGAGTAAACAGATGTTGGAAGTACTCACTCATCTATGTGAAGAAATTTGGAGGACAGCTACCTGGCCAACTGACTGAAGAGATCTATATTTGTCCCCATTTCAACAGAATGCAGAATTACCAAATGATATGATTAATATCTCACACAATAAAGTTTGCTGAACATAATTTTAAAATGGTTGCAGTAGTACATAAACAGGGATCTGCCAGAAATTTAAGCAGGATTCAGAAAAGGACATGGAACAAGGAATATCATAACTAATTTCAGATGGGCCTTGACTGAAAGCAAAGAATAACAAAAA
>NW_006922382.1:913239-915307 GCF_000298275.1 Orycteropus afer afer | reverse complement strand
CTCACAACTGGACCAATAAGCAGCATCACGATAAATGGAGAAAAGGTTGAAGTTGTCAAAGACTTTGTATTACTTGGTTCCAAAATTAACACCCATCAAAGCAGCAGTCAAGGAATCAGACATTGCATTACACTGGGAAAATCTGCTGCTAAAGACCTCTTTAAAATGTTGAAGAGCAAAGATATCACTTTGAAGACTAAGGTGAGCCAAAACCAAGCCATGGTATTTTCAATTGTCTCATATGCATGTGAAAGCTGGACAATGAATAAGGAAGACTGAAGACAAGTTGATGCCTTTGAATTATGGTGTTGGTGAAGAATACTGAAAATACCATGGACTGACAGAAGAATGAACAAAATTGTCCTTGAAGAAGTGCAGCTGGAAGTGATAATGGCCAGACTTCATCTAACCCACTTTGGTTACGCTGTCAGAAGGGACCATTCGCTGGAAAAAGATATCATGCTTGGTAAAGTGGAGGGTCAGCAAAAATGGGGAAGACCCTCACCAAGATGGATTGACATAGTGGCTGCAATGATGTCTCAGGCATAGCAAGGATTGCGAGGCTGGCTCAAGACTGGGTATTGTTTTGTTCTGTTGTACATAGTGTCAATGATTGAGATGGCTATGATTGGGAGCCATCTCAAGGGCATCTAACAATAACAATAACTTAAATTTCATAATTTACATTTTGAGTGCCACTGACTTGTGTAAATACCTGTACATGTAAGTTATAACGATTCAATTAAAAAAAGTTCTTAAAAATGCTTCGTGCATTGAGTACCACCAATCAGATCTACTGTCTCCTCAAAACTACTTAAAACTAAGGGATATAGAGAATACATATGAAAAAAGTAGTTCTCCAGACAATAAATATCAGGCAACAAAGAAGAGTAGTCCCTGATGTTTTCAGAATGTGGCAATCCTGAAAAGGAAAGTCAATTCTGGCAAAAATCAGCAGTTTTCCTGACTTCAGAAGAGAGAGATGGAAGCCAAGAAGCGCCAAGGAAAGTAACGATATTTAGAGAGGAAGACAGAGGTCCAGAGCTCTACAGAGGGTCCTCTTAAAGACTTCAGTTATGCAAACTTCAGCTTATGCATCTCAGACTAGCTGAAGCCCAGAAAAGAGCTACCTTAAGACATTAAATAGAACAACCTCTAAAGCTCAAAAAAGCCTGAGAATAATTTCTGTTCCCACAAGCCTGAGTGAAAAAAAAACATAACATCAAGTAGACGTACAATGGAGAATTGTGTAGAAGCCAAAGTTTATTAACGGTTACCATGAAAAAGACAAAAGAGGAAAAGGAGTCATTGCTTAGGGGAACTGAGTTTCTGTTAAGAGTGATAAGAAAATTTGGAAAAGAACAATGGTGATGGTCACATAACATGAAGAATTTAACCATTGTCACTGAATTTTACATGTGAAAAGTGTTGAAATGACAAATGTTTTGTTATATATATACTTAGCCCAATTAAAAAAAAAATTCCACTAAGAAAATCCCAGGGTCACAGAGCTTCATCATTTAACTAAACATTGAAGGAAGAATTCCCAATTCCACACAATCTCTTACAGAAATAGAAGAAGGAACATTATCCAGTTAAGTCTATGATAGTAACACTACCCTAGCACTAAAGCCAGACAAAGACACTACAGGAAAAGATAACAGGCTAATAACATACCTTAAGATAGATGCAAATATTTTTACCAAATTTTAATATATAAAATTAATTTTAATATATAAAAGTATAATAAATCCTGACCATGCAAGGCTTATTCTAGGAATGCAATGTTATTTTAATATTGAAAATCAGTCAGTGTAATTCACCAAATTAATAGAATAATAATAGTAAAACATGATCATCCTAATAGATGCTGGGAAATCGTGACCAAATATAAGATCCCGCAGTACCTTTTGCAAAGTCAAAAAGAGAGTTAATAATTCTTCATTAGATATATATTTAATTTTGCCAGTCTCAACACGGGTAAGTAAACGAACCACATACTGGCTGTCACTCACAATGTTGAGTGATTGGCACGAGAAATCCTAGAAAACAAGTCAAACAGCATAAG
>NW_006922382.1:911252-912254 GCF_000298275.1 Orycteropus afer afer | reverse complement strand
TGTTTGCTCTATTGCTCGTGTCACAAAGTTTTGGCACATAATAGGACTATTTTTCATGTTCTGAGGTAAAACCTTCCAATGATATCACTTTGCAGGGGCTTGAACATTAATTTTGGGGATAGAGAAAGTAAATCTAATCTTATCTTGTGATTGCAATGGAATAGTAAAAATGCAATCTTTTAAGTCTAAAATTATTAAATGCCAATCAAGAGGTATGATTGTTGGGGAAGAAAGGTCAGGTTATAAAGGTCCCATAGATTGCATGCTAAGATTAATAGTTTGTAAATCTTGTAACATTCTCCATTTGCCAGATTTTTTTCTTTATAACAAATACTGGACTATTCCATGGACTACTAGAGTGTTCAATGTGTCCGGCATCCAATCAGTGCTGAAAAAGTTCATGTAATGCTGCAAGTTTCTACCTGGATAGGGGCCACTGCTACACTTATCCTATCCACAAATTGTTCAAAGAGTTCTGTAAGCCCTTTTATAATTTTAGTAAAGCTAGAATTATTAGCTCCTTAGCCTGTAGTTTGAACTAAGCCTGAGAGGCTGTGGCTGATACCTGTTTATATGCTTGTAAGGGATAGGTTAATTGAGCTATGACTTCTAAAAACTGTCCATTACCAGAAAGCATTTCAAAATTAATGGGAACATTGTGTTGTTGATTTTTCATACTCTGCTACAGAAATAATGAAAATACATTTTCCACATCAAATAATCTCCTCCATCTAACGCAGTTTTATTCAGCATATACCAATTATAAGGACACGAAACTTCTGGAGCAATGGCTTCTATTAAGATTTTTACAAATGGTGCCATTGGCCCATAGGTGGCAGCATCTTGTTTCAAATCTTTAAGAGATTTAAAGGAAAATGCTTTATGTCCTCATGATTAGTGTGCTGGTCTATGTATTCCATTACAGGGAAAACATGTCTCAATTCTATTGGAATGTCCTCATCCATGGTTCTCATCTTTTGAACCATAGTTTGTATAGGTGAT
>NW_006922382.1:882958-884141 GCF_000298275.1 Orycteropus afer afer | reverse complement strand
TGGTCAATGTCATGAGACAAAGTATATGTGAACTGCTGTATGGAAAGTGAATTTGCTCTGTAAATCTTCACCCAAATCACACACACACACACACACACTAAAAGATAAACCTTCACATCACAATGAGAAAGAGGACCAGCACAAATATTTAGCAATTACCAAAACAAAGAAATCAGGAACACCATAAGAAACCACATAACAAAATGACAGCAACAAATTCATACTTGCTGATAATTACATGTCTGACAAGGGACTTATCTCTAAAATTTATAGAAAACTCCAACACCTGAATGACAAAAAGATTAACAATCCAATTAAAAAATGGGCAGAATATATGAATAGACACTTCACCAGAGAATATTCAGGGGCCAGCAAACACATGTAGATATGCTCACAATCATTAGCCATCCATCAGAGACGAAAATCAAAACAACAACGGGATACCATTTCATCCCAGCACTAATGGCAAAATTCAATGAGAAAGAAAAAAACAAATGCTGATGAGGATATGGAGAGACTGGGACTACACTGCTGGTGGGACTGTAAAATGATACAACCACTGTGGAAAACAGTATGGAGTTTCTTTAAAAATCTGGAATTAGAAATACCATTTGACCCAGAAATCCTATTACTAGGTATATATCCTAAAGAAATGAGAGCCAGGACAAGAATATACACATATATATGCACACCCATGTTCATTGCTGCATTATTTACAATACCAAAAAGATGGAAACAACCTACGTGCCCATCAGCAGAAGAATGGATAACCAAACTTGGTACATACATAGAATGAATACTGTGCAACACTAAAGAATAATGTAGAACTTGGAGGACATTATGCTGAGTGAAATAGGTCAGTCACAGAAGGGCAAATACAGTATTAGTTTGTTATTGTAAAAAGTCAAAGAAAGTTTTATATACAGAAGGAAATTTTCTTTGATGGTCACAAGTCAGGGGAGGGAAAGAGTGAGGACACTGCAGAAAAAAAAAAAAAAACATTGACCTATGTCACTTTAATTTTGTGTATTTCATTGTACCTAAATTATATTTCAATAAAATGAATTTTTAAAAATAATTATATTTGAGGAATTGATGATAGTCTGATCCACAATCGGCCCCTGGCATTTTTCTGACTGGTGATTGAGTTGCTTCTTCACCTCTTTCCACAGATATATAGTCT
>NW_006922382.1:881203-882193 GCF_000298275.1 Orycteropus afer afer | reverse complement strand
GGTTGCTAAGGTTGACAAACTCAAGGTGGACAAGTAAAATGGCACAGTTCCAAGATTAGCAAACAACATAGCAGGCCACTAGTTCAATATTCAGCCAAATGCAGGATCCATATGTGCTAAAAAGCTCAAGAGATATTTCTCATAGCATCTTCTTATGTACTGGAAGCAGACCTCATCCCTAAGGTAGTTACTCTGCTGCTCACAGTTGATTCTACCATGGAGTTGATTAGCAGTCTCATTATAGGACATAACTACATCAAAATGCCCAGCCACTCAAAACCAGAGCCAGGTTAACACATAATGTTAGCTACCACATTATCCTATCACTGACAGCACTGTATTTCAGGATAGACTTGGAAATATTCTTTTTGATGATAAATGTGATGTCATTTCTCTTTAATTTCTCTTTGCTGGCATAAGAGACCATATGATTCCTGATCTAAAATGGCCAACACCAGCCCTTTTCAGCTCACTAATGCCTAGGATATTAATCTTTATGGGTTCCATTTCATTTTTCACAACCTCCAATTTTTCTACATTCATACTTCATACATTCTATATTCTGATTATCAATGAATATTGGCAGCTATTTCTTCTCTTTTTGAGTCACGCCACATCAGCAATGAAGATCCAGAAAGTTTTACTCCATCCATATAATTAAGCTCAACTTTACTTTGAAAAGGCAGGTCTTCCCCAGTCATATTTTGGTGTCTTCCAACATGAGGGCATCAACTTCCAGCACTATATTAGTCAATGTTTCTGTTTTGGTTACCTAGTGCCACTCTAACAGAAATATCACAAATGGGGTGGTTTTAACAAACTGGAGTTTATTCTCTTACAATTTTGGAGGTTCAAATCCAAGTTCCAAGTGGCAGGCTCTAGGGCTGGTGAAAGCCCCTTAACCTTGGGCTTCAGTTCTGCCTCTTGCTCCCAGCCCACTGAAGCTAGAGGCATCCCTTCACTCAAGCAGCTGTTGGCTGCTGAGGCTGA
>NW_006922382.1:876754-877906 GCF_000298275.1 Orycteropus afer afer | reverse complement strand
GCCAGCCTTCTGGTTAGCAGTCAAGTACCTTAGTCACCATGCTACCAGAGCTCTCACAATTAGTAATGAGATATTACTTATTTACATTTTTACTGTTTATTTCTCCCACTAGTTTATAAGCTCAGCCAGGTCAGTAACTTGATTTGGTTTTGCACTAAACAGTAAGTTCATGTATCAGTATTTAACCCAGAGGAAACACTATAACTTCTTATTGAATAACAGAATTGATCAATTTTTCATCTTTTTTGAGAAAGAAAAAAAGACATAATACTTTCTTTTAATTCACAATTATTTATTTCTAATAGGGAGATTTCATTACAATGTCTAGATTCCCTGTCAAGTAATTTACCAATCACTGATCATGCTTCAAGATTTGATATGAAAATGTTATTACTGGCTTTAATATAATGAATATTTAACTCAGAGTTTGTATTTAAAAATTCACTTGGAACCAGAATTTCAACAAACTTAAAATAGTGTTTGGTACTAACATGCCAATACAGCAGATGCTCAAGAAAAGCTTTATTTTCCTCACATTCTTTCTGCCCATCTGTGGATTCAGCATATCCATGGGTACTTAAGTGTTTTTCAGGGTCCTAATTTACCCTAAGGAGTCCTGGTTGCGCAGCACTGGGCTGCTAACCAAAATGTCGACAGTTCAGACATTTCCACAGGAGAAATATATGGCAGGCTGCTTCTGTGAATATTACAGCCTTGAATACCCTATGTAGCAGTTCTACTCTGTTCCATAGGCTCACTATCAGTTGGAATAGACTCAATAGCAATGGGGTTTTGGTTTAATTTCCCCTAAAAGTCCCTGGGTGGCACAAAATATTTGTGTTCATCTACTAAAAGTTGGCAGTTTGAACCAACCCAGCAGCACCACAGAATAAACTCACTGCCATTGAGTCTGTTCCAACTCATAGCCACCCTGCAGGATAGAGTAGAACTGCCCCATAGGATTTTCCAAGTCTACAAATCTGTATGGAAGCAGACTGCCTCCTTTTTCTTCTGCAGAGCCACGAATATGTTCGAACCATCACCCTTTTTGGTTAGCAGCCCAATGCTTTAGTCATGGCACCACAGAGCTCCTCACTGGAGAATAAAGGCCTGGTAATATGCTTCTGTAAAGAGAACAGCCAAGAAAGCCCT
>NW_006922382.1:874234-876171 GCF_000298275.1 Orycteropus afer afer | reverse complement strand
CTCTGAATAGTATTCTAACCTTCATTTCAACAGATTTGAATAACATTCTGCCAGAAGACAGGAAACTTGGGTTCTTCTAAATGTAATGGTGATTTGGAAAACTAAATCACATACAGTTTCCTCATGTACAAGAATATAAATTCAAGTAGATGACTTCTAATTTCTTTCTGGAATCAATTGTCTAAAAGAAATTATTAGATAATGTATGAGATGAAAAAAAATAGAAAAAGAAAGACTTCTCCACCATAGTCATAGACATAACTCTAGGTAGATAGATATACATAGACACACATATTTCACACCAAAGATAGCCAAGTCAGAAAACATCATCTAAAAATCAATGAAAAAATAAAGGAGAAGAGTTCACTTTCTTACAGAAAGGCAGGATACATGAATATAAATAATGAAACATAGTATATCCACTTAGATATAGATAATGATAGATATTTGTATATCTAAATATACATATTGAGTTTTGTTTCCTTGAAAGAAAAATGATCTTTAAAATATAGCATCTTATGCTAATGATGTTATTATTTGCTTAAAACCATTTTTTAAATATAATTTTCCTTTAGAATTGCTTTCAGAATCAGATTAAGAAAAATGCAAAGAAACCAGCTATTACTTATATTTTTGGCTGCAAATATCATTGCTTAAAGTGGTTATATAACTTATTTACCCTATGGCTTTTGGATTATGCCTAAAGTTGTGTTTACCCTGAAATAAAGCAAACTATGATGGAAACCAACTGTGATAGTTGGAGCTGTGTGTCAACTTCGCTGGACCACAATTCTGTGTGGTTTGAGCTGTTGTGGTGTGGTTGTTCCCATGATGGGATCAGACGATTATATTTTGAGCATCCAATCTGTTGAAAGGGAGTTTCCCTAGGGGTGTGGCCTGCTTCCAGTATATCTGTGGATATCCTGGGAGAGGAGACATTCTTCTGTGGATTGGAATTCTGTGCTGCCTACAACTGTCCGTGAGTGAACAATCCACCATTTGGCCTGGAGATATTAGATTCGTCATTTGTTGGAGTCAACAGCCGGTGTACTGACTTCCAGCCTTGAGCTCCTTAGCCCCTGCAGCTGCAAGAGTTGGGAAAAAGGCTCCAGCTTGATGTTTGATCCAGGAACTTTGGACTTGCCAGCTTCTATAAGTGTGTGAGCCATATTCCTAAGATAAATTTCTCTTTATATACATACATATATATAAGCTTTACTGGTTTTGTTTCTCTAGAGAACCCAGTCTAACAAACCAACCAACCATCTTTCATTCAGTAAACATTTGTGGGAAATCTGTGAGAACATAATATGCCACTAGGACTGAAAGTTATTTCAAAATAGAAGTTGCTTTGCAGTAAAGTATATAAACTCTTGTAGATACTGCACCCATTTTGAGGAATTACCTCCATCTATTTACTGAAACTGGATCTTCTTCCCTCCTTTCTTTGCCTCATACTTCACACCAGTGCTTTGGAAGCCTATTGGCTTTGATATCAAATACATCCTGAATATGAGCAATCTCCCCATGCCACTGCCAGCAACTTAGACCAATTCACCACCATGTTTTCCTGTACAATTTCAGTAAACTCTTAGCTTACACCCCTGTTTTCATCCTTGTCTTTCTGCTAAAAAAAAAAAAAAAAAATCTACTCAGTAGCTAGATCTCTTACTACCCTTATAAATCTGTAGCCCTTAGACTTGTTCTCTTTTTCTTTTATTACTAATCCCTCTCTGGAATTATATTAAATATTCATCTGCTTGGCTGTTATTGCTTCTCTGCTCTGCAATACTAGCCTCATGAAAGTAATGAATCTGTTGCTTTCACAACTCTATCTTCATTGCCAAAAACTGTACCTGACACACAAAAGAAGTCAATGAATAATTGCTGTATGAATGACTTTCTAGAAGTAACTTGTATCAGTGAACCAGGCTTGA
>NW_006922382.1:870981-872774 GCF_000298275.1 Orycteropus afer afer | reverse complement strand
GCAGGTCAGCTGCGAAGGAACTCTTTCAAGTGCTGAGGAGCAAGGATGTCTCCTTGAGGACTAAGGTGCACCTGACACAGGCCATGATGTTTCCATTGCCTCATATGCATGTGAGAGCTGGACAATGAATAAGGAAGACTGAAGAAAAGTTGATGCTTTTGAGTTGTGGTGCTGGCGAAAAATGCTGAGGATACCATGAACTTCCAAAAGAACTAACAGATCTGTCCTGGAAGAAGTGCAGCTGCTCCTTGGAAGCAAGGATGGCCAGACTTCATCTCACCTACTTTGGTCATGTTGTCAGAGGGAACCATTCCCTGGAGAAGGATGTCACCCTTGATAAGGTGGAGGGTCGACAAAAGAGGGGAAGGCCTTCAACGAGATGGATTGACACGGTGGCTGAGATAATGGGCTCAAGTACAGCAAGGATCATGGAGTTGGCGCGGGATCGAGTGATGTTTCGTTCTGCTGTGCATGGGGTTGCTGAGTCAGAAGCAATTCGACAGCACCTAACAACAACAAGCAAGTAAATATCAGTTTTTGTTTTTTTAAAAAATTACTTTATGAGGCCATATTGTTTTCTGCAAACCAATAAAAGAATTTTTTAAGAAGACTAATTGGATGGATGTTAGAACTGAAGGATAAACACTGAGAGTGGTCTCTACTCTTTAAAGTACCAAGGTCATAAAAGAAAAAAATAAAAACAACACTGAAGAACTGTTCTATATTAAAAATTTAAAGAGTTACAATAACTAAATATAACATGTGAATCTAGATAATATATGATTAGATCAATTGGTTAAATTTAAATAAGAACTAAAGATTAGATATGTTTACTGTAGTTAGGTGTCTTCAAGTCAGTTCAGACTTACAATGATCCTATGTACAACAGGACAAAACACTGTGGTGTATTGGGTCATCCACACAGTCATTGCTGTGTTTGAGTCCATTGTTGCGTACACTGTGCCAGTCCATTTCCTTGAGGGTCTTTCTCTTTTTTGCTGGCCCTCTGCTTTACCAAGCAGGATGTCCTTCTCCAGGGGCTGGTCCCTTCTGATAACATGTTCAAAGTATTTATGACAAAGTCTCAACATCTTCACTTCTAAGAAGTTTTCTGGCTACACTTCTTCCAAGACAGATTTGTTTGTTCTTCTGGCAGGCCATGGTATATTTAATATTCTTTCCCAACACCATAATTCAAAGGTCTAAATGCTCTGGCCTTCTTTATTTATTGTCCACCTTTTATATGATATGAGGTGTTTGAAAATATTATGGCTTAGGTCAGGCTCACCTTAGTCCTCAAAGTGTCATCTTTACTTTAGAACACCTTAAAGAAATCATTGGCAGCAGATTAGACTAAAGCAGTACATCATTTGATTTCTCGACTGCTGCTTCCCTGGCCATTGATTGCAGACATGAGTAAAACGAAATCTTTGACAACTTCAGTCTTTTCACCATTTATCATGATGTTGCTTATTAGTTCAGAGGTTAGGATTATTGTTTTCATTATGTTGAGATGTCATCCATAGTGAAGGCTGTAATTCATCAGTAAGTGTTTCAATTCCTCTTCACTTTCAGCATGTAACATTGTGTAATCTGTATATCGCAGGTAGTTAATGAGTCTTCATTTTATCCTGAGGTTGTGGTGTTCTTTACATAGTCTCTCAGACTATTTCTGCTTCATAAAGATTGAAATACTATGGTGAAATGATAGAACCCTGACACATACCTTCCCAGACTTTACACCATGCAGCATCCCATTACACTGTTAGAAAGACTGCCTGTTGGTTTATGTA
>NW_006922382.1:869776-870276 GCF_000298275.1 Orycteropus afer afer | reverse complement strand
TTTCACCAATGAATTCAATAAAGCTTGGACTTCTCCCATCAGTACTATCAGTTCGTGATCATATGCTACCTCTTGGTTTGTTTTAATATTTTCTGTTTCATTCAATATAATCTAAAGAGTTTTGATAAAGATATTTGAACTAAAATCACTGCCATCAAGTCAATTCTGATTCATAGCAACACTACAGGACAGAGTAAAACTGCCCCATAGAATTTCCAAGGCTGTAAATTTTTAAGGAAGCAGACTGCCTCATCTTTCTCCTGCAGAGTGGCTGATGGGTTCTAATCTCAGAACTTTTGGTTAGCAGCTGAATCCTTTAACCACTGCACCACCAGAGCTCATACTAGACAATATCAATTTCCCAATTTTGGTAATTGCACTGTGTTGATGAAACAGAATGCCTTTCTTTTTAGGAAATCATATTAAATTAGTGGTAAATGAATACCATGTATGCAACTTACTCTCAAATGTTTCAGAAAAGCTATATATATATATATATA
>NW_006922382.1:864395-869676 GCF_000298275.1 Orycteropus afer afer | reverse complement strand
ATAGTAACATTTGGGAAAACTATATGAGAGGTACACAGAATACTTTTTGTAAAATATTAACAATTTTTCTTTAATTCTGAAATGATTTCAAAATATAAGAGGTTTTTTGTTTTGTTTTGTTTTGTTTTGTTTTGTTTTTGTCCCAAAAACCTTAATTCCATAAGTCGCCTGATTTGGAGTAACCAGTGTGGTTTTTCATAAACAGAGTACTATGTTAGGTTGCTACAGATAAGGAAGTCATTTTATTTTTTAGCTGTGTTGGTAATTTCAAAGAATTTGCTCTTGTAGGTTTTACAAACAAACCAAACCAAACTCACTGTCATTCAGTCGACTTGACTCATAGCAACCTCTATTTGGATTTTCAAGGTAGTATCACTACAGAAGTAGATTGCATGACCTTCCTTCCGAGGAGTGGCTGGTGGGTTTGAACCGCCAGCCTTCTGGTTAGCAGTCAAATGCCTAAGGCATATTATATATTTGCAGCATACCTCATGTTCTCCAAATTTTTATTTTAGATTATATATTTTTAAAATTTGTATAAGTTGCAAAAATGATAGATTATTAGTGCTATAACCATTTAAAAGAAGTACAACATATTTACTGAGCATATGAGGAGCTCTGGTAGCATAGTGCCTAAGGAACTTGACTGCTAACCAGAAGGATGGCAGTTCATACCCACCAGCCACTCCTTGGAACAAAGTTTGGGCAACCTACTTCCACAGTGATACTGCCCCGAAAACCCAAGGAGGGGTCGCTACGAGTTGGATCCAACTTGAAGGCACCTAACAACAACATGATCAAGCATTAAACAGAGATTTGAAATAAAGGAATGATTGCATGCTTTATTCCAATGGTTCTCAATCAGGGACAATTTGCTCCTTAGGGGATATGTGACAATGTCTACAGATATTTTGGGTTAAGGAACCCTGAGAGGGAAGGAAGATGATACTGGCATCTAGTAGATAGAAATCAGGGATGCTATTAAAAATCCTACGGTGCACAAAGTTATCTCCCAAAATGTCAATAGTTCTGAGGTTGAAAAACCCTGCTGATTCAAGTACATCAATGTTCATTGACTAATTTTTTTTCTTTTCCTAATCTGCCCTATAACGCAAGAATTTGCAGCAAAATCTTGTTTGTTATCACTCTAGATTTCCATAGCCTGGAAATTGCCTTAATTCACTTTTTGTCTCTTCAATACTGTCAAAAAGAAATGATTTTGTTTTCTTGTCATTGCTGTACATTTGATTTGCCCTTTATATGTAAGTTGTAGCATTCAATGGATAATTTATATCTCTAAGTAGGACTCCTGAATTAATTTTATATTATGTTTGTAAGTACAATTCCTATTTTTCTTCATGGTTCAAACTTTAAGAGGACAGTGACCATGATGTTTACTTTGCTTTGTAGAAAAAAAAAACAGTGTTTCACACAGATAAAAGATTAAAAAGTAAGTCCCTTAAATGATTATTCTTTTTTTCCCTCTCTGCCTCCCCTCTGTCTTTTATGAACAAGAAATTCATAGAAGAAATATAAATGATTAAGAAACAAAAAAGTCTTACCTTAATGCTAATTTGTGCCTACTAAAGCATTAATAATTCACCTCCTCTTATTCTGTGTCAAGTACTGTTCTAAACATTTTACACATATTAGCTTGTCTAATACAACAACTTTGGGCACTTTATTCTCCTTTTACAGATTAGGGAACTTGGCACAGAAAGAATAACTAAATGGTCCAGTGCCATTGGCCAACAGACAAAGCTGAGATGCAAACCCAGTCTGATTCCAAAGACCAAATGTTTACGTACCATGATGTGAATTTTTGCACACATATTTGACAAATGTCAATTAAATTCTAATATCATGAATAATCAGAGTAACATTTTATGTTGTTGTTGTTGTTAGGTGCCATCAAATCGCTTCCGACTCATAGCGAGCCCATGCACAGCAGAACGAAACACTACCCAATCCCGTGACAGCTCCACGATCCTTGCTATACTTGAGCTCATTGTTGCAGCCACCGTGTCAATCCATCTCATCGAAGGCCTTCCCCTCTTTCGTAAACCCTCCACCTTACCAAGCATGACATCCTTCTCCAGGGAATGGTCCCCTCTGACAACATGACCAAATAGGTGAGATGAAGTCTGGCCATTCTCGCTTCCAAGCAGCATTCCAGTTGCGTTTCCTCCAGGATTGATCTGTTAGTTCTTATAGCAGTCCATGGTACCCTCAGCATTCTTCACCAGCACCACAACTCAAAAGCATCAACTCTTCTTTGGTTTTCCTTATTCATTGTCCAGCTCTCACATGCATATGAGGTGATTGGAAATATCATGGCCTGTGTCAGGTGCACCTTAGTCCTCAAGGAGACATCCTTGCTCCTCAGCACTTGAAAGAGTTCCTTCGCAGCTGACCTTCCCAGTGCTACACGTTGTCTAATGTCCTGACTGCTGCTTCCATTGGCCTCAATTGTAGAACCAAGCAAAATGAACTCCTTGACAACCTCAGTCTTTTCTCCATTTATCGTGATGCTGCTTATTGGTCCAGTTGTGAAGATTTTTGTCTTCTTTATTTTAAGATGTAATCCATACTGCAGACTGTGTTCCTCAATCTTTATCAGTAAATGCCTCAAGTCATCCTCACTTTCAGCAAGCAAAGTTGTATCGTCAGCATATGTCAGGTTGTTAATGATTCTTCCTCCAATCCTGATGCCATGTGTTTCTTCATATAGTCCAGCTTCTTGGATTATTTGCTCAGCAAAAAAATTGAATAAGTATGGGGAAAGGATACAACCCTGATGCACTCCCTTCCTGATTTTAAACCATGCAATGTCCCCTTGTTCCATTCCATTTTATATTAGATAATGTTGTTAGATGTAAATGTGAAGAAAATTAGATAGTAGTAATGTCAAAGTTTTGCAAGTCCCAGCAACTTTGGTTTTATATTTTTTAGTGGACTGGGGATCAGTTTTGATAAATTTAATTTAATTTCACTTAGGATCTCCACCACATATGACACGTCTGACAATGTAATTTAGTCTGACTGTGGTAGAGACTATCTATATCTGGGCATATTGAGACAGTCAAAAAGAAAATCATTCTCAACCAGAGAGTGGAAATGAACAAAATGAAAAATCCAGCTCAATGTAAGTATGCATTTAACTACTGTGGTAGCTAAAGTTGTATGTCAACTGGGTTGGGCCTAGTTGAATGGCTGGGCAGCTGGTGGTAGTTATTTCCCATGATGAGACTGGCAATCAGCTCCATGATGGGTCTACCACAAGCAGCTGAGTAGCTGCTTTGGGTATGTGGGCTGCTTCCCATATATAAGCAGCAGATTTGAGAATGGTCTCTAGCTTATGGCACGCTTAAACATGCATGTAGCTGTGTCATTGTTCAGCAGCCTGCCACACTCTTCCCACCTTGAAATTTTCAATGGACTTGAATTAATGTCTTCCCATATGGCTTGGTAACATCGGTATTGTGCCATTTTATCTGTCGACCTTGGGCTTGTTAGCCTCAGCAGCCAGTAGCTGCCTGAGTGAAGAGATGCCTCTAGCTTCAGAAGCAAGAGGCAGAGCTGAAGCCCAAGGTCAAGGGGCTTTAACCCAGCCCTTAGAGCCTGGCACTTTGAACTCAGACTTCTAGCCTCCCTAACTGTAATACAGTAAACTCCTGTTTGTTCAAGCCATCCCATGTGTGGTATGTTCTTGTCAGAGCGACACTGGGTAACTAGAAAAACTACTAAGTCAATTGCTCTTGGTACTTGGAGAATTCTTCATTAAATACCAAATAGATAATTTCCTATCATCATGTTAACCATGGCACTTTCTCTCCCTAGGAGAGTTTAGCAAAATGTGAAGACAAACTAGTAACTTTTCATTTGAGTAAACAGAATGCTCCTCAAAAGCCTATATGTCTGGGGTTTGTTTTCTTTTTAGTTTTGAAGTACAATTGATATTTTTACCTCAAAACCTTAAAGCAAATCACAATTAACAAAAATTAATTCTAGATTTTTCTTTCCTTTAGCAAAATTTCCTATCCTTGATATGATAGTTGTTCTGTGCTTTGTCTGTGAGCCACAATCTGACATTTAGTGTCCTAAAGGCAGAAAGATTAAATAAAAAGTTTATTTTATATGATTTGATTAAGTAATTCGAAAGTTTAATCAAAAATATCTCCCACAATAGATAAAGGCAACTAAAGGGACTGTTTTATATTTTTTAACTAAATATATATTGCACTTATGTGGGAGAAACAAAAATATAAATCATTTAATTTTTTCTTACCCCAAATTTGCAACTCTGGTGCTAAAGTAGTTTGTCTTCACAGTGTTCTGGGAAGCAGAAAGACAAGACAAGCCATATCTCCTTGACCTGAAATATTTTTACCTAAAAGCTGAATTACCAGTACAGGTTGATAATAATATAAGGAACAATACAGAGAATAAACAAACCCCTGATTAATGTGGAAAATTTAAAGTCTAGTCTCTGACCTGTCACTAACTTCTTTGAACTTTGGCAAAGTGATTTAGCCTAACAAGGCCTGCAGTTTTTCATGTCTAAATAAGATGGCTAATCTATATCGAATTGCCAGAACTTCTAAACCAAGCAAGTACTAGGTGCTCTGAAGTTGACTTCAACGCATAGAAATGACATGTGACTGAGTAGAGTTGCCCCCACAGGATTTCTAGGCTGTAATCTTTATAGAAGGAGCCCTGGTGACACGGTGGTTAAACCATGGGGCTGCTAACAAAAAAGTTGACAGTTTAAACCCACCAGTGGCTCTACAAGAGAAAGATGAGGCAGTCTGATTTTATAAAGATTTACAGCCCTGGAAATCCTTTGGGGAAGTTCTACTTTGTCTATAAGGTTGTTATGAGTTGGAATTAACTCAATAGCAGTGGGTTTTGTTTTTGGTTTCTGGAATCTTTATGGGAACAAATCACCAGATCTTTCTCTCATAGAGCCATTGGGTGAGTTTGAATTACCAACAATTCAGTTAGTGGTCAAGCACTTAACCATTGCACCAGCGTTCCTGTCTTCTAATAAAGGTACATAGATATATGACCAAGAGGTCTTCCTGACAACTTAGGGATAAAAAATAAAATAAAATAAAAGATAATTATTTCATTGTTTTCTGTTTGTTAAGAATTCTATAAATTAATTTACAATCTTGTAATTCCCCAAGGAGCTCTGGTAGCATAGTGCCTGAGGCACTTGACTGCTAACCAGAAGGCTGGCAGTTCAAACCCACCAGCCACTCCTCGGAAGGAAGGTTGG
>NW_006922382.1:859605-864145 GCF_000298275.1 Orycteropus afer afer | reverse complement strand
TAAAAATAATGCTTGACTGTGGTGGTGGTGTTGTTAGATGCCGCCAATTGGCTCCTTCTCATAGTGATCTGATGTACAACAGAACAAAACACTGCCCAACCTACACCATCCACACAATCAATTGCTAGGCCTGAACTCATTGTTGCAGCCACTGGGTCATATTAACTCAATTAATGTTAGCTTCTACATGTATTAACCCCATTTTACAGATGAACAAATTAAGGCTTAGGAAAATTAAGTGGCATATCCTAAAGATCCATAATTTGAAAATGGAAGAAGTAGGAATTGAACCCAGATATTTTGATTCCATAACCCATAGCTAAGCTCTGCTCTCTGCTGCTTCACTTTAAGCATCTTAGACTAGAAAACAGGGGAAAAGTATTGTCCCTTTTTGCATATTTATTGATGGAACACAGAGAGACGATATGTACAAAGTTATAGGTTATTGTAATAATTGATATGCTAATACAAAAAAAAAGAACACTAATCTTGTTATGAGCTCTGGTAGCATAGTGCCTAAGGCACTTGACTGCTAACCAGAAGGCTGGTGGTTCAAACCCACCAGCCACTCCTTGGAAGGAAGGTTGGGCAATCCTACTTCCATAGTGATACTGCCTCAGAAACCCAAGGAGGGGTCGCTATGAGTTGGGGCTGACTCGACGGCATATAACAACAACAACAATCTTGTTATATAAAAGAAAGGCTGATAAATCATATTTCTAAAGTAAATATAGTTACAGGATTTCCCTTGTTACCAGTGAAGAAATATTTACAAGTGTGAAAGAGAAGTCTGCCATAAATCAGAGATGAATAA
This sequence comes from Orycteropus afer afer, assembly GCF_000298275.1. NCBI lineage: Eukaryota > Metazoa > Chordata > Mammalia > Tubulidentata > Orycteropodidae > Orycteropus > Orycteropus afer. Next base: position 863,331 of record NW_006922382.1, on the reverse strand, counting down.
TCAATCCAAACCATGAAAAAATGCCAACAAGCTCTGAACACATTTGTCTGCAAAGCCTTCATAAATGCACTTCCATAAATACTACTCAATATAAAGGATAAATTATGTTACTTTCTCTCAAAAATTAGTTTAAGTGCAAGCTGGAAGAATTCCCTGTGCTTAGGCTGATATAACATTTAGTAAATACAGAAACTTTGAGGGAAAATGAAATAATAAAGACTTCTCAAAGTTATGTGACTACTGTAAATATCTGTGCATAACTGAGAGCATTTTATCTTTCTATGTCTAAACAGGAAAATGAATACCAAAAAGTGTCCTCATGGAAAAATGAATTCCAAACTGCTTTGAGAAATGGTAGCATTTCTCATCCTAACTGCTTAGATATCCAAGGTACAAGTTGGCATGAAATAACATTGATTTTGACATGTTGTTGTTGTTGTTATGTGCCATCGAGTTAAACCCGACTCATAGTGACCCCTCCTTGGGTTTCCGAGGCAGTATCATTACGGAAGTAGGATTGCCCAACCTTCCTTCCGAGGAGTGGCTGGTGGGTTTGAACCACCAGCTGTCTGGTTAGCAGGCAAGTGTCTTAGCCACTATATTCATCTTCAAAAATTTAGATTTCATATTTCAGATTATATATATCTTGTGAAATAAGTAGAATGTAAGTTCAGAAAAGTAGTTTAAATAAAGGCTCTACATATGCAGTAATAGGGAAACAAGATTTATAGAGAGAGAATTAACAATAATATATAATTAAGAGCTAAAATGGTACTCAGTAGTTAGAATAAACGCTAATAACTAATTGAGGTTAGTCAGCTGGGATATAAATTTCTGCTCTAGTTCTTGCTACTAGCCATATGACCTTAGGCAAGCTGCTCAGCACTCTTCATAAGAAAAATAAGAGTTGTAATAAAATCTACCATTTTGTGAGAATTAAATGCATCTGGGTGCAAACCCACCAGCTGCTCTGTGGAGGGAAATGGGAGAATCAACTTCCACAAAAATTTACCACCTCAGAGACCCATGGGGGTCTCTATGAGTCAGAATCAACTCAATGGCAGTGAATTTGATTTTGGCTTTTTTGGGTAGTGCAAACAGTTAATTCCCTCAGCTGCTAACTGAACAACTGAAGATTCAAATCCACCCAGAGATACATCAGAAGAAAGATCTGGTTATCTACTTACAAAATAGCAGCCTTTAAAAATCCTATGGATCACAGTTCTGCACTGACAAATGAGGTCAGTATGAGTTGGAGTTGATTCAACAACAACGGGTTTTATACTTATATATACTTAGAACATCATCTGGCATAGAGTTACATGCTTGTTGTTGTTGTTACATGCTGTCGAGTCAGACCTGACTCACAGCGACCCCTCCTTGGGTTTCTGAGGCGGTATCACTACGGAAGTAGATTGCCCACCTTCCTTCCAAGGATATGCTTATGTTCAATAAATGGCAGTTAATATTATGGCTTAATAGTAATATTGACATACAAATTAGTAATGGCATATGTGTAAATGAGGTCAGAAGTATTCAACAGCAGGCAGTTGCTGTTCTGGGACATGGTAGGAACCACCTAGTGTCTACATCTATGAACACAGAACTGATAAGAAACTTGCCACTATGATGTCATTTAGTGGAGCTTATTGCGGGGAAGGTGCCCATTCCTGCAGACCTATGCCTTAGAACAGGGCTTTCTCTCTTTGCAGCACTGTAGCTCATTTTTAAATATAAAGCGATATAATTACTTAGATGACACCATGTGGGATATATTATTAAGCCAGCTGTGTAGAGAAAAGTTACTGGAATGAATCTTATCATAGAAAATAAGTTGAATTTACAAAGGGATGAATCTATCTAGAAAAAATAATTAAAGTCATAAATATCTAAAGGCCAGGGGGAATCTGGAATTACAGATATCTCAGTGGGGTACAGAGAAGCAAATTTGGCTCCTTTTTTTTTTTTTTTAATGAATATCAAAAGATATTCAGAGAAGTAAATGCAGCCAGATAATACAAAAAGACAGGTTATTTTTCTCCTTCCTATCTTTGGAGATGTTCTATAATCTCTTATAAGCATGTGATTAATGTTTGTTAAATAATGATTCAATTAAGGAATCAAAATTGGATTGTTAAGAATGCAGAATTAAAAACATAACAAAAGAATTTGTTGGAAAAAAAATTATTTTAATCCAATTCATACATTTAATGGATTAGACTCAGAAAGATAAAGACGCAAAGTCACTCAGCTTATTGATAACACAACTACAATCAGAAAACAAGCGTCAAATTGCAGTTTAATATAGAGATGAATATAATTAGAATAAAAATTGGAATTGTAAAAATGTATATTATAAAGTTTTCAGTAGGCTTATATCAACTAAAGATTTCTGATGATAAAACTAGTATTTTATACTTCTATAATGCTTCATAGACAGTCAGAAAAGTTTTAGAAAAAGGAGTATATAAAAATGTTAGTTTTAGCTGGGTTCTGCTACATGGGACTAGGTGATTCTCAATTTCATAAGAAGTAAAATTAAAGAATTAAACTAAGTAATTTAATCTAATTCCAAGTTATTATTATTATTATTATTATTATTTATAAACTACTATATTTCACGCACTGAGCTAGGTTCCAAAGAAAAAAAAAGAAATAATACACAATGCATGCAGCGGGAGACTGATCCATGGATGCTGTCGTTGTTAGGTTCTGTCAAGTCAGCTTTGACTCAGGGAGAGCAACCTGTGTATAACAAAACGAAACATTGCCCAGTCCTGCATCATCCTCATAATGCTTGCTATGCTTGAGCCCATCATTACAGCCATTAGGTCAATCCATCTTAAGCGTCTTCCCCTGTTTTGCTGATCCTCTACTTTATCAAGGACGATATCCTACTGCAGGGACTGATGCCTTCTGAAACTATGAGCAAAGAAGGTGAGACAAAGTCTAGTCACTCTCACTTCTAAGGAGCATTCTGGCTGTACTTCTTCCAAGATAGATATGTTCATTCTTCTGACAGTCCATGGTATTTTTAATGTTCTTTGCCTGTAGTACAATTCAAAGGAATCAACACTTCTTCAGCCTTCCTTATTCATTGTTCAGCTTTCACATGCATATGAGGTGATTGAAAATACCATGGCTTGGGTTAGATGCACCTTAGTCTTCAAAGTAACATCTTTGCTCCTTATCACTGTAACAAGCTCTTTTGCAGCAGATTTTCCCAGTGCAATACAATGTCTGATTTCTTGACTATTGACTGATTGCTTGGGTGTTGATTGTGGATCCAAGTAAAATGAAATCCATGACAACTTCAATCTTTTATATATTTATCTTGATGTTGCTTATTAATCCAGTTGTAATGATTTTTGTTTTCTTTATGTTGAGTTGTAACCCATGTTGAAGACTGTAGTCTTTGATCTTCATTAGTAAGTGCTTCAATTCATTTTTACTTTCATGAAACAAGGTTGTTTAATTGTCATATCGCAGGTTGTTAAGGAGTCTTCCTCCAATCCTAATGTTATGTTCTTCTTCATATATCCAGCTTCTCAGATTATTTGTTCAGCATAGAGCTTGAATAAGTATGGTGAAAGGATACAACTCTGATGCAAGTCCCTCCTGATTTTAAACCATGCAGTATCCCCTTGTTCTGTTTGAACAACAGCCTCTTGGTCTATGTACAGGTTCCTCATGAGCACAATTAAGTGTTCTGGAATTCCCATTCTT
>NW_006922382.1:857084-858840 GCF_000298275.1 Orycteropus afer afer | reverse complement strand
AAGCAACGTGAATTCCTTGACAACCTCAATCTTCTCTCCATTTATTGTGATGCTTCTCATTGGTCCAGTTGTGAGAATTTTTGTTTTCTTTATGTTGAGACGTAATCCATACTGCAGACTGTTTTCTTCAACCTTCATCAGTAGGTGCCTTAAGTCATCCTCACTTTCAGCAAGCAATGCTGCTACCATTTATGAATTATCTCCAGCAAAATTTTACTTGCATGTGATGTTAACAATATTGTTCAATAATTTCCACATTCTGTGGGATCATCTTTCTTTGGAATGGGCACAGATATTGACCTCTTCCAGACAGTTGCCCAGGGAGCTAGCTGTATTCCAAATCTCTTGGCATAAATGAATAAGCACCTCCAGTGCTGCATCTGTTTGTTGAAATATCTCAGTGGGTGTTCCATCAATTCCTGGAGCCTTGTTTTGTTTTGTTTTGTTTGCCAGTTCCTTCAATATCATTGGTTCTTGATCACATGATAACCTCCTGAAGTGGTTGAAAGTCAACCAATTCTTTTTTGTACAGTGACTCTGTGTATCCCTTCCATCTTCTTTTGATGTTTCCTGCATCATTCAATGTTTTTCTCATAGAACCCTTTAATATTAAAACTTGAGGCTTGAATTTTTTTTTTCTTCAGTTCTTTCAGCTTGAGAAATGCCAGGGGTATTCTTCCCTCTTTGTTTTCTAACTCCAGGTCTTTGCACATTTCATTATAATACTTTATTTTGTCTTCTCAAGCTGCATTTTGAAATCTTCTCTTTTATTTCATCATTTATTACATTTGCCTTAGCTACTCTCAAAGAACAAGATTCAGAGTCTCTTCTGACATCCATTTTAGTCTTTTCTTCCTTTTCTATCTTTTTAATGACCATTTATTTCTTCATATATAATTTTCTTGATGTCATCCCACAACTTGTCTGATTTTCTGTCATTGGTGTTCAATGGATCAAATCTATTCAGCTGGTCTTTAAATTTAGATGAGATATAATCAGGGCTAAAGAGCGCTGGTTTCAGAGGGTTTTTGGTTACTAAGCAGAAGGTCGGTGGTTCAAACACACCAGGTGTTCTATGGGAGGTTTTGTTGTTGTTGTTAGGTGCCATCAAGTTGGCTACAACTCATAGCACCCCTATATAGAATAGAATGAAACATTTCCCTGTCCTGCACCAGCCTCACAATCACTGCTATGCCTGAACTCATTGTTGCAACCTCTGTGTCAATTCTTCTCATTGAGAGTCTTCACCTTTTTCATTGACCCTCCACTTTACCAAGCATAATATCCTTCTCCAGGGAATGGTCCCTTTTCATAAAATAATCAAAGTAGGTGAGATAAAGTCTGGCCATTCTTACTTCCAAGGAGCATTCCAGCTGCACTTCTTCCAGGACAGATTTATTTGTTCTTCTGGCAATCCATGGTACTTTCAGTATTTTTTTTTGCCAATACCACAACTAAAAAGCATCAACTCTTCTTTGTTCTTCTTTATTCATTATACAGCTTTCACATGTACATGAGGCTATTGAGAATATCATGGCTTGGGTCAGGTACATCTTTGCTCTTCAACACTTTAAAGAGGTCTTTTGCAGCAGATTTGCCCAGTGTAATATGATGTCTGATTTCTTGACAGCTGCTTTCATGGGTGTTGATTGTGCATCCAAGTCATATGAAATCTTTGACAACTTCAATCTTTTCTCCATTTGTTTTGATACTGCTTATGGGAGGATGATAAGACAATCTACTTCCATAAAAATTA
>NW_006922382.1:854717-855994 GCF_000298275.1 Orycteropus afer afer | reverse complement strand
TAATAGCCCACAGCCATGAACTGATTCAAGATGTACCCGGAATTGTGGGTTTGTCATTTTGCTTTGTCATTTGTAATCTGCAATATAGTATAAAATAAAGAAGGCCACCTCATTATGTGGGGCACATCTTCATCTTGTGTGAGTGTGTCTCCTTCATCTCGCCAACACCACCTCTCCCTCCAGCGACCCACAGCTGAGGCTGGACCTCAGCATTGTATTTTGGCTTTTGCAGACTTTTTAAAATTTTCTTCTTGTTGACTTGTTTTAATTTTATTCTGTGGCAGACAGTAAGTATACAGACTTTTGAGATCATTTCATGTGTTTCATTCTTGTGTATGCCATTTACTAGCAACATGCCCTTGAGAAGTTATTTAACACAACTTGGCCACAGCTTCCACCTCTGTAAAGTGAAAATTATTATAATAATATACATGGCTTATAGAACTGAGGACTATGTTGATAGAACAATGTGTAATTGTTTTATAAATATTAGCTAATGTGTTGCAGTGAGTTACTTAATATGAACCTTCTAGCCATAGTCATTGTAACTCCCACCAAACGACTGGGTAAGACTGTGCAAATATGAGGTGCTTGAGACTCAGTAAGGGAACTAGATAGCTTACTAATAATGTAAATAAGGAGCAGGGCACCCTTGTGTAGATGGGACCATGCAAATAAGATGTTTGGGACCTTAATGTCAAGATTTGTCAATTTTGCCATCCCTCTAGACTTACTACTTATTTACTGATGGGGATGGCTCATCCCAGAAGTGGAAAGAGGGGGTCTCACTACCAGCAATAAAGAAAAGCCCGGAGTTGAGCCTGTCCTTTGAACTTGAGATCACTACACTGAAATTCCTTAATCCAGGAAAGAGAAATCTGTACCACTGGAATGGCAAAAAGCATTGGCAGTGAAATGGCAATAGCAGAGACAGCAGATTCAGAGGACTGGCAGAAGACTGGCAGGAGATGGTGCATGGGCCTTTGGAACCACACAGTGAGAAAGCTCAGTACCTTCAGGCAGGAGACTTGCTGGCAAAGTAGAGTGGTTCTGAGTATACTATGGAGCTAAGTTTACTGACCCATAGGGTCAATTGAGCACCTTTAACCCAAGGCTTAGTGGCAGAGTGGGGTGCCTCTGGATACTTATCAGCAGAACTAAAAGAGCTTTGTGTCACTTGTCAGAATAGGGCAGAGGCTAAGAGGCCACAGGGATAAGATGTCAAGGCATGTTTGCAGCATGGCTGCAAATGTGTTCTGACTAAAAAAAAAAAAAAA
>NW_006922382.1:852873-854138 GCF_000298275.1 Orycteropus afer afer | reverse complement strand
GAGCCTTCAGAAAGAGTATGGGCATACTAACATCATGAATTCAGACTTCCAGCCTCCTCCTATTGTGAAAGAATAAATTTCTGTTGTTTTAAGCCACTCAGTTTGTAATACTTTTGTGATATTTACCCAGTTTTTAAAGGCAACACTGGGAAACTAACACACTATCATTGCCACAAGCTAACAGAATTGTGTGTGTGTGTGTGTGTGTGTGTGTGATTTGGGTGAAAGTTTACAGAACAAATTAATTTTACATACAGAAATTCATGCACATTTTGTTTCATAACACTGATCACAATCCCATAATGTAACAACTCTCTTCCCAATTCTTCCCTGTGGTTACATTTTTCCTGTGTTCTTCTTTCCTATTCATTCCAGCCCTCTGAGCTATCTCCCTGCACAAATACTGCCCTTCTGATCTCCCATGATTGATTATTCCGAGTCTACCTCCCTGGAGTAAATATTCACCTTATGTGTTTATATATTGTTTGGCTGGAAACCATGAGAGTGATTTCAATTCCAGGCCTGAAGAATGACTAGGGTCCATAGTCTTGGGTGTTTCACCAGTGTCTGATTTTAAGTTTTGCTCCACATTTTTCTCCCACTTTATCCACAATCCCTTTCTGACTGTTTGATAGTGGTAGCCAGGTATCATTTAGTTCTTCTGGTTTCAGGGTCATGTACGGTGAGGTTCATATGGTCCACTAGTCCCATGGACTAATTTTTTCCATGCATCTTTGGGTTTCTTCATTCTTCTTTGCTCTGGATGGGGAGAGACTAATTGTTGCATCTAGTTGGCTGCTTACAAGCTTTTAAGACCCCAATTGCTATTCACCAAAGTAGGATATATAACAATGTTTTTGTGTACTATGTTATGCCAATTGAGCTTTATGCCCCTCACAACCATGGTCCTACGGCCACAGACCCAACAACTCACTCCCCGGATGATGGGTTGTGGCAAAGAAGCTATCATAAATTTGTGCCCTGTTAGTTCTATTTATAGGAACATTCTTACAGAACATAAAAATACATATGTAGAAATATCATCTGCCAAACCTATACATGGTCATAGGTATATTTCCTTTTGCCTAAGCACCCCTGATCCTTTACCCTATCTACCTATGTATCTACCCATAGATTAATCTTTGTTATTACTGTGCTAAAACGGCAGGGAGGCCAGATGTTATGACCTCCTCTAATCCCACAAGAGGAAGACAGGATTACCAGCAGTAACCCAAGGCCTATTACTGCAAGGCCAGACATGCTGC
>NW_006922382.1:850825-852513 GCF_000298275.1 Orycteropus afer afer | reverse complement strand
TCAGAACTCTAAGCACTTGAGAGAGAGTGGGCACCTCCCAGAACATTGTTTTGTGCCACTCCCAACAGAAATACTCCAGGTGGACAACTTCAGCAATCAGGAGCTTCTCAGTTGCTCGTAGAAAATCCCACCTTGGAGTTTACAAAGACTTAGGGGTAGAAAAGCCACACTAAGTAATTTACTATACCACATACTGATAATGAAGTATTGTATATGTAATAGTGTTTATCTTTGTTGTCTTACCTCTTGTGCAGAAATCTGTGTCTTCCTTTTCTTTAGTTTTTTGTTTTAGTCTTTTTTTTTTTTTAATGTTACTTGGCTAAAAATAAATTTAAATCCCACAAAAGCTTAAAATTCTATCATAAAAATAATAGCAATCATTTCATCCCAAAATAAGATAGGGTAAATGGAAGCATTCTTTCCTTTGAAAGATGTGATGACTTTAAAAAAATAAAGAGAAAGTCCAAAGAAGTTAGTAGGATGAACTATGAAAAGTCATTACTGAATATGGAAATTTGACAGGCTAGAGCACTTTTCAACTTTTTGAAAGATCCATTCCTATGGAAGAGACAGGCAATTTTTAAAAGGTTGTAGAGTACAAGAAGAAAATGTATGAGCACTACATATAGGTTATATTTGTTGTATCAATTTGTCATTGGCTCAATCATTGTTAATTCAAAAAATATAAAGACATATTATGCAATGTTCCAGTAAGATGGCAGAATAGGTAAACAAACTACACAGATCCTCTTCAACAAATAAAAGGGGAACCCATCAACACAGATATACAAGATGATTCTGGAGCCCTAAGCATTGAAAGGAAGAATATAGAACTGGATTAAACTCCAACTAGTAGAAGAACCTGCATGAAAACATCAAAAAATGAGACATATAGAGCTGTGGTCTGTCAGTGATCCTGACAGAACAGACAGTTTGGATACTGCCAAGTGGTGTTAGGACCTAAGAATTAACCTAAAACTCAGCCCTGCTATCCAGGGGTTGCATGGAGGACTGCATTGGTGTCTGGTGAATAAAAGAGGAAGCAGCAAAGAGGGAAACATGCTGAGTTGTAGACTTTTGCCTATTCTGAAGGTGTAGCATTTTTGAAAGTTTAGAAGCAGTTTGACCATTTTGAATATTTAAAATGACATCATTCTCCCAGATTCCAGGGACTCAAGAATAGGTTCCACTTTCTGGGAACCACAATGACATCTAGGACACAAATGACTGGAAAGGTGTGACATTCCCTTTGTCAATCGTAGGCCCTACACCCTCATGGTGAATGGAGTTTCAGCCATCCCTCACTCCCACCCTTCTTCTGGACCAGCAGGAATTCCATCACAGTCTATGTGCACTGATGGAGCCTGGGTGCTCTGCCCTGCCCTGCCAGATTTTCTTTTTCTTTTTCTTTTTTTCCCAGTTTGTTTGTTTTATCTGTTTGAAAATTATTATTATTATTATCCTTTTTTTTTTTTTTTTTATTCTCCTCTTCCCAGGTTCTAGTTTTCAGCTTTTACTCTCTTCCCTGTTCCTGGTTCCCATTTTTTTTCTTTCTCATGTATAGCACCATTCCTTGTTTTTCTTTTTGCTTCTTTTCCATGTTTTTCTTAATTACTCTCCTAATCTACCTTTTTCCTCTTATTGCCCTCTCCCCAGATATTGTGGGGTTTTTCTTTTCTTTTCTTTTC